>NC_091754.1:41769404-41776904 GCF_043380555.1 Nothobranchius furzeri
TGTTACTCAGGCAGATTTCCCGTTAGAAACATCATAGACTTACTAGAGGTCGCAGAACGTTGGACGTTATTTTCCTCTGTAAACTACAGCGTTCACCCGTTTGGTTCGGTGACACGACAGAAATGCATGATTGTGTTTAAACTGTTTTTGTTTGGGCTTGTTATTTACTGATAAAGTGATGCACACCACAGTAATGTGTTGTTATGGGTCGTGTGCGTGTGTGTGTGTGTTACCTTTAATGTCCTGTTGAGAGGTTTGTAAATCTGCAATATGCTCTCCCCACAGTTCCATTAAAAGACAATAGACAATTATTTCAGAGTAAATCCCTTCTTAACCTCCAGTGTCACAGAGCACCCTGCTCCTGCTCTGACTCAGAGCTCCCATAATGCATCTGGCACACAATGCCTTCAAAATGTCCACTTGTAACAGCGGAGTTGGTTTCAGGTGTTGAAGTAAAAATCCCAGTTTGGTCAGTTGTGTCATTTTCTCTTCATTAAAATGTTAAAGACATGATTTGTGTGTGTGTGTGTGTGTGTGTGTGTGTGTGTGTGTGTGTGTGTGTGTGTGTGTGTGTGTGTGTGTGTGTGTGTGTGTTCATTTAGATCACAGTGGAGTGAACCAGCTGGGAGGTGTGTTTGTGAATGGGAGACCTTTGCCTGATTCCACCAGACAGAAGATAGTGGAGCTGGCCCACAGTGGAGCTCGGCCGTGTGACATTTCTAGAATCTTACAGGTGAGTTCAGAACCACATCCGCATGACTAACAACCATTAGTACCTTAGCTGGTACATGATCACTGGGATTTTTCATCCTAAATAATTGAATAAAATGCAGCTGGGCACCCAAAGTCAGGGTGGTTTCCGGGGCTGGTGCTGAAGCTGGGGCTGGGGCCCGGCCCAGGGCCAGGCACGGGTAGAAGAAGGAGAATAACAAGCTGGTGATCACTGTGTACACATTGGTTTGCCCTCCTTAGTAGATGTATGGCTCACATGTCCAAAGCCATCCACACCCTGCTCCAGTGTGGTGTAAACACAAGCAATCCAGATTGAAAATACTTTTCACCTTGGCGCCCCCTCCAGCGCGGCACAGACACTGCACACCCACTTTTTGCAGGAAACTCCCCTTGACCAGGAGTAAACCCTCAACAGAACCTGGCTCAGCATGAATCTTCTTTGCTGTTGTCATACAAACATTTTCACACCGAAGGACAGTAAATGACTTTTTCTGTTCTGTCCTGCCCATCCTCGGTGAGATGGTTCAGGCCTGACTAGTAGGACACATGCTCATCTCTCAGGGTTTAAGAAGAGCTTTTCCAGACAAGTTCCACTCGGAGGAGACCCGGTGTCAGAACCAGGACTTACTGGATCCATTAAATATTTTCTCTGGGTAGATTGTTTAAAAACACACAGAACACACAGGTGTGATGAGGTGGTGGGCGTGGTTTAACGCCCTGCCTCCCCACATCTAAAACTATTGGGTAAAACTCTGGTTCTGATATGATGTAGAGTATGTTGGACCTGATGATGGACCTGTCCTGGTGTGACCCTGTCTCCCACTCTCTGACCTCTGGGATAATGACTCTTTTTTTCCCTCTTCAGTTTTTTCCCCACAAGATAAGACATCATCTGGTTCATTTCTCTGTGTTAACAAATGTGATCATCTGCTGAACACAGTGCTGCTTGTGTGTCCAGGTCTCCAATGGCTGTGTGAGTAAGATTCTGGGTCGGTATTATGAGACAGGTTCGATCCGTCCTCGAGCAATAGGAGGGAGTAAACCCAGAGTGGCGACTCCAGAGGTAGTGGCGAAGATCGCCCAGTACAAGAGGGAGTGTCCGTCCATTTTTGCATGGGAGATCAGAGACCGACTGCTTGCAGAGGAAGTCTGCACCAGCGACAATATCCCCAGTGTAAGAAAGGCTTTGACATCCTGTAAGCTAAGAAGTTGATCTCCTTAAATGTGCTCTTTAAATAAATGTGACTGGGCTGGTTTCAGCCCCTCAGTGGCACAGATGTTGCTGATTGATGATGTTTGGTATCCTATTCTTCCTACCAAGGACTTCATTGTCTAAGATTCTCTTCTGATTTGGATTTATCACCAGGTATCGTCAATAAATCGAGTGCTCAGGAATTTAGCCACTGACAAGCAGCAAATGGGCACAGTGGGATCTGAAGAACTGTTTGACAAACTCAAGCTGCTCAATGCACAAACCACCTGGGGAGGGCGTTCAGGGTGGTATTCTAGGACCACAGTCCTGAATTCAGGTAAGACTTGTGTTCCATCAAAGAACTGCATGTTACATAATGTATTCTTCTTAAAAGGTGTGACAGGGACGTTTCCAACAGGGTAGCAGTAGTTACAGATCCATGAGCAGATTATTTACTGTAACATTAAAGCAGCTGCACACATCACTGACAAACGTTAGTTAGAGGAATAAACTTCAGAGCGTGGAAATGAAACCTGTTCCTTCTTTCAGTAAACTCTCTGCCCAGATAGATGGTTACATTGGTGTCATTGTGGGCTATGTTGAAATGAGTCATGGTCCCGCCCCATAACATAATTAGGGCAGCAATAGCTCAACAGGTTGAGCGGGTTGTCCAGTAATTAGAAGGTTGCAGGTTCAATCCCGGATTCGGACAGAGAATTCTGCTGTTGTGTCCTTGGGCTAGACACTTAACCCTCCTTGCCTGCTGGTGGTGGTCGGAGGGACCGGTGGTGCCTCGTCTCTGTCAGTGCGCCCCAGGGCAGCTGTGGCTACATCGTAGCTCATCACCACCAGTGATTCACAATTAATGAATGATACACTGTAGTGTAAAGCGCTTTGGAGTCCTTACTCTGAGAGGTGCTATACAAGTGCGGGTCATTTATCATAACCAGTGGGTTGCAGGCTTGTGACCGTCGTTGTGTCTTTGGGCAAGACACTTTCTTCCACCTGCCTGCTGGTGGTGGTCAGAGGGACCAGTGGCACCTAGTGAGTGTTGCATCATCGCTTCTGTCAGTGCACCCCAGGGCAGCTGGGACCACAGTGCAGCTCATCATGGACGTTGGGTTGTAACGGGCTTTGGTCAAGGTCATTTTACCTTTTTTTTTATTTCATGGTGTTAGGGTTAAGGCTGAATCATGCTTCTCCATCTGCGTCAGTGCGGAGACACGCAACGCCATTATCCGTCCTTACGTAGGGCCCCGGCAGGCACGCAAGTATGTACGGAGTCGAGCCCACTTTTTTAAACATCCGTCGAACGAGACGGAGAATGCAAGCTTGTGATTGGTCAGGGTGCCGCTGTCGTCTGCACCGCCGCCATTGCGCCCTCAAAAACATAAAGAGAGCCGAGGATAACTAGCGGCAGACATGGAGCAGCTTGAAGAATACCTCACGAAAAAACTCTAAAACATGAACGTTTAATTCCCTGTGACTGGAGGAGTGAAAAGATGCGCAGCAAGCGTTTTATTTGTGGACGGAAATGACTGGAAACGTGGGTTTAGAGGTGGGGAGCGCATGAAGATGTGGAGGAGTCTGTTAAAAAGTCTCTTATGTACAAAAAACACACACTATGTTGGACCGATACATGACAGGATACCACAAAACAGCGCTACGCCCTCTGCTGTCCTGCCGGGGAATTGCTTTGCAACACTCTCCAGGAGACGGAGAAGTATGAGAACAAAATGCTTCCGTCAATCCGTGCGTGTCTGTCCCTTGCGGAGCTGATGGAGAAGCATGAATCAGCCTTTAGGGTTAACCAGGGCAAAGGTCAAACCAAACTGGATGTAAAGTCAAGATTGAAAGTAACTTGTGGCTGCAGTAGTTAATTAGAGTTCAGTTGTGTCACCTAAACCACACAGAACCTTGATGTGCCATGGTAACCCCATAGCCACTTCCATCCCCACCCACCTCACCCCTAAGAGGTTGTTTACAAAGGAGCTACACCAAATGTGCACAAGCTGCAGCAAACATGAGTAACCTAGCACCAGGAGTTATGATTGGTTAATTATGTCCTCACTGTAACAATGCTTCTTGGCAATGCATCTACTTGTCAGGAGTGTGCCTCTGTGGAATAAGCAGCAGCTAAATGAGCAGGTAGCAGATATGCTTGTCTTTACGGTCAGAGCTACCCGGGAACACGCTTTTGGGCTCCAGTGTGTTCTTTATTCTCTGTCAGTTCATTTAAGTCATTGATCCGATAGGGGAATTTGTTGGACAGTCCGTCTTCATTGGACCCAAACAATGATCTACAACAGACGGATGCCTGAACCAAAACCAGGGCACTCAGTTTACTGAACGGAGGGAACAAAGTTCCCACCGTTATTTCATCATTTACCAGGTTCCATGTTTCGTGCTGGATTGTCTATGATAGATGTTAAAATGAAGATGCATTTGACAGTTTGCATCAGCGTATTGTTCTCTTACATAAAGCTTTAGCAAGTGCACTAAAACGTTTACTCACAGAAACTACAGTAATGGCAAACGTGTAGTTTAAACATGTAAAACTTGTTTTGGCTTTGTGCCAGGCTGTGCGGGGTGGTGCAGCTCCTCCTCCGTCACCCTGGGATTACAACACTGAAACAAAGCCATGCTGCCTGGGCTGCTGCCTCTCCATCGGCCGACAACATGTTTGTGCATGTGTGCGTGTGTATGTGTGTGTGTGTGTGTGTGTGTGTGTGTGTGTGAGGAGAGGAGGGAGTGGGGCATCTGCTCTCATTTGCCTCTCTTTCTGCCTGACTGACTCTGACACTGAGCAATGGCTTCATTTTGTTTTGCAGCCTCTGTCTGTTGGGAATAATGAATAATTAGGCTAGCATCATATAAAAAACTCAAGCCCTACAGGGAACTGGAGTCAAGTTCCCGTCTGCTCTAAGATTACACACTGGAGATCACCAATATGAAGTGAAATATGACTAATGTGTATTGTTCTATTCACAAATGTTAATAATCTGTGATCTTCTGACTCCACCTCCTAATCTGTTGAACTCATAGTCGTGCAACTCTTGTGTAAGACACACAAGCGTGTTCTCGTTAAGTCGTTGGCTTTATCATCTTCTTTGTATCCTCAGATAAAAGTTACCTAATTAACCAGAGTCATTCTAAACAGGTGAAACTATGGAAATAAGTTTGTGGTGCAAACGTTCGTTTATTTCAATTATGGCCGGGACTCGATTAAAAATTTTAATCTAATTAATTAGAGGCTTTGTAATTAATTAATCTAAATTAATCACATTTTAATCGTTCAGAAAAATGTGCCCTCGAAGCAAAATTTTTAATTAGATTTATGAGACAGAGAATCAAACATTAGACATGGTTATTACTGTGAACTAAAGCTTTTAATAAAAAAAATGCATTTTAATTATTCAAATGTCACTGTGTGATATGAAACAAGACCCAAATCAACTAAAATCAGAGTAGTGAGAACACGGAGCATTTTCCCAGCGGCAGCCAGGTGCCTCTCGTTTGTCTGACTACTTTCATAAACTACTGTTAGGGCACAGAATTATTCTGTCTGGAGCTTTCAGCGCTGCACAGATGTTACGTAAATGTTAAAAATATAGCTTACTGCAACCTTTGTAAAGTTTCCGGTGCCACCGGGCAGCTGCAGCAGAGACGATCTCTGAAAAATGTCCGCGACACAGACTCCGTTGTTGTCTGGAAGTTATTTTTCCAAGTTAAGAAAAAAGGCGGATGTGTTTCCTAAATCCTGCATCGGTCCAAGCAAGGCAACTTCTTTCTGTTTTTATTCTGTTTTAGTAGCCATTAGCGCTGTGCATTGTTGTGTGCGTCAGTGATATTCTGTCTACGAGGAAATTGTGCAATGACAAAGGCTCCGCCTTGCTCGAAATGCAAGCTGTGATTAAATGCGTTAATTTTTTTTAACACGTCATTTTTTTTCTAATTGATTCATCAATTAACTCGTTAAAGTCACGGCCCTAATTTCAATATGAAAAGTGAACCTAATTGCAGAGATACACTCATTACACTCACTACATGCAAAAGGGTTCCTGAGGTCTCCAATGGTCCTCAAATGTAATGGTCCAAGGGCCACTCAGCAAAACCACCTGGAAGCACGGGGTCCGGATGGGGGTCCTACAGCTGGAATAAAGGCCGGATTAACCATATGGGCAACTGGGCAATTGCCCAGGGCCCACGAACTCTATAGGGCCCAGGGCAGCAAGGCCACGAGCAAAGTACTGTATCTGTAATCTCCTGCTTTATATTAAACTAGGGTGACCATAAGTCCTGTTTTTCCTGGACATGTCCACTTTTCACTCTCTGTCCGGGCGTCCGGACTGGGGGTTCTTGTATTGATGAAAATGTCCGGCTTTTCATCCAGGAGCAGGGATCGAATTATGGGGGAGCTGTATATCCTACACATCCAGGGGAGCCGGAAAAAAATTTTCTACTTATATTATATAATGTATGGACTCTTTTGAGCAGAGAGCACAGAGAGCGGCACAGCGATGATCGTTGGTGTTCAGCGCTCCAGGCTGCTGCTTCCAGCGCACGGTCCATTCTCAAAGTGGCGCAACCAAAAAACTGTAATTAGCATGTAGCAATGTCCGCACATGTTCTCTACTTTCTGTCTTATTTGTGCCTGAAGCGCTATGCTACTGCGGATGTGTGTGTGTGTGAGTGTGTGTGTGTGTGTGGGGGGGGGGGGGGGGTTGCTGGCGGGTCATTACACCAGCAATCAATATTACAGCATCGCTGCCGTTTGTCTCCCAAATCGCTTACAAATATTGGGTTGACAATTAAAATCGATTTGATATCCCGATGCATCACGATGATGATGGATTTGTTTTCATTGATAAATAGAAGATGTCAGATAATTTGCTTGTGTCTGACACAACCTGCCATCCCCAAAAGCTCTGCATTGACAACAGTCCTTAGGACAAAACATTTTAAGCATTTAGAAAGATTTAACAAAGTAAAATATCTGTTTCCTCATTCAGCATCACACCTCAGGCTGAGAAAGACAATACTCACAAAATATCAAACAATACTGAAAACGTACAGGCCACGCCCAGTTCTTGCCTTTAAGTTATAAAATCCATAATGGGTTCATATATGAGTGTTTAATGTCTCTGAGCAGCTTTAGAGTTAAATATTTATCACAACACTCGGTCTGACTCAGCGCTTCGAGGATAAATAATAATGAAATTATGAAAATAATAAGGCGTGTTTAGAGGTGCGCCCTCCGATCCTCTCTCTCTTGTGTGAGCACACATTGTGCCTCTCTCTCTCTCTCTCTCTCTCTCTCTCTCTCTCTCTCTCTCTCTCTCTCTCTCTCTCTCTCTCTCTGTCTCTCTGTCTCTCTCTCTCTCCCTCTCTCTCTCTCTCTCTCTCTCTCTCTCTCTCTCTCTCTCTCTCGCTCTCTCTCTCCCTGTCTCTCTCTCTCTCTCTCTCCCTGTCTCTCTCTCTCTCTCCCTCTCTCTCTCTCCCTCTCTCTCCCTCTCTCTCTCTCTCAGTCGCTGATCGAGCGAGCGGAGCGCGCCGTGAGACAACCCGCTCAGTTA
>NC_091754.1:42146904-42151904 GCF_043380555.1 Nothobranchius furzeri
ATGAATTCAAATGTGATATGGTGGAACTAGCTTTTGTGGCATTTGGATTAGTTTGATGCAATTTGCACATCCAATCATTTGCATAGAATTTCGTAAAAGCCAAATAAAAAGCTAACTTTAATTTCTAGAGGTCAAGACCACGTGGCCTAATGGATAAGGCGTCTGACTTCGGATCAGAAGATTGAGGGTTCAAGTCCCTTCGTGGTTGAGTCAATCCTCCTGACAATGTTAATGACACAAGCAGCGTACCACTCTACCTCTGTCCACTTAAACAGAGATTTCAATTACTTCACTGTCATGTATTGAAATCGATCTACATTCTGGAAAGTGTCTGAAAACCCACTTGAAAAGAATGTTCTGCTTTTTTAAAGTCTTGGATCACATGATTTTTACGTGTCCTTTATGTTTTTCTACTTTGATCAGTTATTAGTTTCAGCAACTCAGCAGGATTTTTATTATAACCAAAAAACTCATGGAAATCAAGGGGGATCCATTGAAAATTGAATGGATGATTAGCTTGTAGAGAGGGTAGATGGTGGGATGAAAGATTGAACTGCTTGAAAGATTGATACATGATTGGAGGAAAGAAATGACAACGAGGGCAAATCCTCAACAGTCTAGACCAATAGGAAGTCATGCTGAAACTATGAGACGTGAAGTTCAGTTGGATTTTGAATTCAAATGTGATATGGTGGAACTAGCTTTTGTGGAATTTGGATTAGTTTGATGCACTTGTAGAGAGGGTAGATGGTGGGATGAAAGATTGAACTGCTTGAAAGATTGATACATGATTGGAGGAAAGAAATGACAACGAGGGCAAATCCTCAACAGTCTAGACCAATAGGAAGTCATGCTGAAACTATTAGACGTGAAGTTCAGTTGGATTTTGAATTCAAATGTGATATGGTGGAACTAGCTTTTGTGGCATTTGGATTAGTTTGATGCAATTTGCACATCCAATCATTTGCATAGAAATTCGTAAAAGCCAAATAAATAGCTAACTTTAATTTCCTGAGGTAAAGACCATGTGGCCTAATGGATAAGGTGTCTGACTATAGATCAGAAGATTGAGGGTTCAAGTCCCTTCGTGGTTGAGTCAATCCTTCTGACACAAGCAGCGCACCACTCTACCTCTGTCCACTTTAAACTGAGATTTCAATTTCTTCACTGTCATGTATTGGAATCAATCTACATTCTGGAAAGTGTCTGCAAACCCACTTGAAAAGAATGTTCTGCTTTTTTAAAAAACTTGGATCACATGATTTTTACGTGTCCTTTATGTTTTTCTACTTTGATCAGTTATTAGTTTCAGCAACTCAGCAGGATTTTTATTATAACCAAAAAAACTCATGGAAATCAAGGGGGATCCATTGAAAATTGAATGGATGATTAGCTTGTAGAGAGGGTAGATGGTGGGATGAAAGATTGAACTGCTTGAAAGATTGATACATGATTGGGGGAAAGAAATGACAACGCGGGCAAATCCTCAACAGTCTAGACCAATAGGAAGTCATGCTGAAACTATTAGACGTGAAGTTCAGTTGGATTATGAATTCAAATGTGATATGGTGTAACTAGCTTTTGTGGCATTTGGATTAGTTTGATGCAATTTACACATCCAATCATTTGCATAGAATTTCGTAAAAGCCAAATAAAAAGCTAACTTTAATTTCTAGAGGTAAAGACCACGTGGCCTAATGGATAAGGCGTCTGACTATGGATCAGAAGATTGAGGGTTCAAGTCCCTTCGTGGTTGAGTCAATCCTCCTGACAATGTTAATGACACAAGCAGCGCACCACTCTACCTCTGTCCACTTTAAACTGAGATTTCAATTACCTCACTGTCATGTATTGGAATCGATCTACATTCTGGAAAGTGTCTGAAAACCCACTTGAAAAGAATGTTCTGCTTTTTTAAAGTCTTGGATCACATGATTTTTACGTGTCCTTTATGTTTTTCTACTTTGATCAGTTAGTAGTTTGAGCAACTCAGCAGGATTTTTATTATAACCAAAAAACTCATGGAAATCAAGGGTGATCCATTGAAAATTGAATGGATGATTAGCTTGTAGAGAGGGTAGATGATGGGATGAAAGATTGAACTGCTTGAAAGATTGATACATGATTGGAGGAAAGAAATGACAACGAGGGCAAATCCTAAACAGTCTAGACCAATAGGAAGTCATGCTGAAACTATGAGACGTGAAGTTCAGTTGGATTTTGAATTCAAATATGATATGGTGGAACTAGCTTTTGTGGCATTTGGATTAGTTTGATGCAATTTGCACATCCAATCATTTGCATAGAATTTCGTAAAAGCCAAATAAATAGCTAACTTTAATTTCTAGAGGTAAAGACCACGAGGTCTAATGGATAAGGCGTCTGACTTCGGATCAGAAGATTGAGGGTTCAAGTCCCTTCGTGGTTGAGTCAATCCTCCTGACAATGTTAATGACACAAGCAGCGCACCACTCTACCTCTGTCCACTTTAGACTGAGATTTCAATTACTTCACTGTCATGTATTGGAATCGATCTACATTCTGGAAAGTGTCTGATAACCCACTTGAAAAGAATGTTCTGCTTTTTTAAAGTCTTGGATCACATGATTTTTACGTGTCCTTTATGTTTTTCTACTTTGATCAGTTATTAGTTTCAGCAACTCAGCAGGATTTTTATTATAACCAAAAAACTCATGGAAATCAAGGGGATCCATTGAAAATTGAATGGATGATTAGCTTGTAGAGAGGGTAGATGGTGGGATGAAAGATTGAACTGCTTGAAAGATTGATACATGATTGGAGGAAAGAAATGACAACGAGGGCAAATCCTCAACAGTCTAGACCAATATGAAGTCATGCTGAAACTATTAGACGTGAAGTTCAGTTGGATTTTGAATTCAAATGTGATATGGTGGAACTAGCTTTTGTGGCATTTGGATTAGTTTGATGCAATTTGCACATCCAATCATTTGCATAGAATTTCGTAAAAGCCAAATAAATAGCTAACTTTAATTTCTAGAGGTAAAGACCACGAGGTCTAATGGATAAGGCATCTGACTTCGGATCAGAAGATTGAGGGTGCAAGTCCCTTCGTGGTTGAGTCAATCCTTCTGACACAAGCAGCGCACCACTCTACCTCTGTCCACTTTAAACTGAGATTTCAATTTCTTCACTGTCATGTATTGCAATCGGTCTACATTCTGGAAAGTGTCTGCAAACCCACTTGAAAAGAATGATCGGTGTTTTAAAGTCGTGGATCACATGATTTTTACGTGTCCTTTATGTTTTTCTACTTTGATCAGTTATTAGTTTCAGCAACTCAGCAGGATTTTTATTATAATCAAAAAAACTCATGGAAATCAAGGGGGATCCATTGAAAATTGAATGGATGATTAGCTTGTAGAGAGGGTAGATGGTGGGATGAAAGATTGAACTGCTTGAAAGATTGATACATGAATGGAGGAAAGAAATGACAACGAGGGCAAATCCTCAACAGTCTAGACCAATAGGAAGTCATGCTGAAACTATGAGACGTGAAGTTCAGTTGGATTTTGAATTCAAATGTGATATGGTGGAACTAGCTTTTGTGGCATTTGGATTAGTTTGATGCAATTTGCACATCCAATCATTTGCATAGAAATTCGTAAAAGCCAAATAAAAAGCTAACTTTAATTTCTAGAGTTAAAGACCACGTGGCCTAATGGATAAGGCGTCTGACTTCGGATCAGAAGATTGAGGGTTCAAGTCCCTTCGTGGTTGATTCAATCCTCCTGACAATGTTAATAACACAAGAAGTTCACCACTCTACCTCTGTCCACTTTAAACTGATATTTCAGTTTCTTCACTGTCATGTATTGGAATCAATCTACATTCTGGAAAGTGTCTGCAAACCCACTTGAAAAGAATGTTCTGCTTTTTTAAAGTCTTGGATCACATGATTTTTACGTGTCCTTTATGTTTTTCTACTTTGATCAGTTAGTAGTTTCAGCAACTCAGCAGGATTTTTATTATAACCAAAAAACTCATGGAAATCAAGGGGGATCCATTGAAAATTGAATGGATGATTAGCTTGTAGAGAGGGTAGATGGTGGGATGAAAGATTGAACTGCTTGAAAGATTGATACATGATTGGAGGAAAGAAATGACAACGAGGGCAAATCCTCAACAGTCTAGACCAATAGAAAGTCATGCTGAAACTATGAGACGTGAAGTTCAGTTGGATTTTGAATTCAAATGTGATATGGTGGAACTAGCTTTTGTGGAATTTGGATTAGTTTGATGCGCTTGTAGAGAGGGTAGATGGTGGGATGAAAGATTGAACTGCTTGAAAGATTGATACATGATTGGAGGAAAGAAATGACAACGAGGGCAAATCCTCAACAGTCTAGACCAATAGGAAGTCATGCTGAAACTATGAGACGTGAAGTTCAGTTGGATTTTGAATTTAAATGTGATATGGTGAAACTAGCTTTTGTGGAAATTGGATTAGTTTGATGCAATTTGCACATCCAATCATTTGCATAGAAATTCGTAAAAGCCAAATAAAAAGCTAACTTTAATTTGTAGAGGTAAATGCCATGTGACCTAATGGATAAGGCGTCTGACTTTGGATCAGAAGATAGCGGGTTCAAGTCCCTTCATGGTTGAGTCAATCCTCCTGACAATGTTAATGACACAAGCAGCGCACCACTCTACCTCTGTCCACTTTAAACTGAGATTTCAATTTCTTCACTGTCATGTATTGGGATCGGTCTACATTCTGGAAAGTGTCTGCAAACCCACTTGAAAAGAATGATCGGTGTGTTAAAGTCGTGGATCACATGATTTTTACGTGTCCTTTATGTTTTTCTACTTTGATCAGTTATTAGTTTCAGCAACTCAGCAGGATTTTTATTATAATCAAAAAAACTCATGGAAATCAAGGGGGATCCATTGAAAATTGAATGGATGATTAGCTTGTAGAGAGGGTAGATGGTGGGATGAAATATTGAACTGCTTGA
>NC_091754.1:42156904-42164404 GCF_043380555.1 Nothobranchius furzeri
ACAATGTTAATGACACAAGCAGCGTACCACTCTACCTCTGTCCACTTAAACAGAGATTTCAAATTACTTCACTGTCATGTATTGAAATCGATCTACATTCTGGAAAGTGTCTGAAAACCCACTTGAAAAGAATGTTCTGCTTTTTTAAAGTCTTGGATCACATGATTTTTACGTGTCCTTTATGTTTTTCTACTTTGATCAGTTATTAGTTTCAGCAACTCAGCAGGATTTTTATTATAACCAAAAAACTCATGGAAATCAAGGGGGATCCATTGAAAATTGAATGGATGATTAGCTTGTAGAGAGGGTAGATGGTGGGATGAAAGATTGAACTGCTTGAAAGATTGATACATGATTGGAGGAAAGAAATGACAACGAGGGCAAATCCTCAACAGTCTAGACCAATAGGAAGTCATGCTGAAACTATGAGACGTGAAGTTCAGTTGGATTTTGAATTCAAATGTGATATGGTGGAACTAGCTTTTGTGGCTTTTGGATTAGTTTGATGCAATTTGCACATCCAATCATTTGCATAGAAATTCGTAAAAGCCAAATAAAAAGCTAACTTTAATTTCTAGAGTTAAAGACCACGTGGCCTAATGGATAAGCCGTCTGACTTCGGATCAGAAGATTGAGGGTTCAAGTCCCTTCGTGGTTGAGTCAATCATCCTGACAATGTTAATAACACAAGCAGTTCACCACTCTACCTCTGTCCACTTTAAACTGATATTTCAGTTTCTTCACTGTCATGTATTGGAATCAATCTACATTCTGGAAAGTGTCTGCAAACCCACTTGAAAAGAATGTTCTGCTTTTTTAAAGTCTTGGATCACATGATTTTTACGTGTCCTTTATGTTTTTCTACTTTGATCAGTTAGTAGTTTCAGCAACTCAGCAGGATTTTTATTATAACCAAAAAACTCATGGAAATCAAGGGGGATCCATTGAAAATTGAATGGATGATTAGCTTGTAGAGAGGGTAGATGGTGGGATGAAAGATTGAACTGCTTGAAAGATTGATACATGATTGGAGGAAAGAAATGACAACGAGGGCAAATCCTCAACAGTCTAGACCAATAGGAAGTCATGCTGAAACTATGAGACGTGAAGTTCAGTTGGATTTTGAATTCAAATGTGATATGGTGGAACTAGCTTTTGTGGAATTTGGATTAGTTTGATGCGCTTGTAGAGAGGGTAGATGGTGGGATGAAAGATTGAACTGCTTGAAAGATTGATACATGATTGGAGGAAAGAAATGACAACGAGGGCAAATCCTCAACAGTCTAGACCAATAGGAAGTCATGCTGAAACTATTAGACGTGAAGTTCAGTTGGATTTTGAATTCAAATGTGATATGGTGGAACTAGCTTTTGTGGCATTTGGATTAGTTTGATGCAATTTGCACATCCAATCATTTGCATAGAAATTAGTAAAAGCCAAATAAATAGCTAACTTTAATTTCCTGAGGTAAAGACCACGTGGCCTAATGGATAAGGTGTCTGACTATGGATCAGAAGATTGAGGGTTCAAGTCCCTTCGTGGTTGAGTCAATCCTTCTGACACAAGCAGCGCACCACTCTACCTCTGTCCACTTTAAACTGAGATTTCAATTTCTTCACTGTCATGTATTGGAATCAATCTACATTCTGGAAAGTGTCTGCAAACCCACTTGAAAAGAATGTTCTGCTTTTTTAAAAACTTGGATCACATTATTTTTACGTGTCCTTTATGTTTTTCTACTTTGATCAGTTATTAGTTTCAGCAACTCAGCAGGATTTTTATTATAACCAAAAAAACTCATGGAAATCAAGGGGGATCCATTGAAAATTGAATGGATGATTAGCTTGTAGAGAGGGTAGATGGTGGGATGAAAGATTGAACTGCTTGAAAGATTGATACATGATTGGAGGAAAGAAATGACAACGAGGGCAAATCCTCAACAGTCTAGACCAATAGGAAGTCATGCTGAAACTATGAGACGTGAAGTTCAGTTGGATTTTGAATTCAAATGTGATATGGTGGAACTAGCTTTTGTGGAATTTGGATTAGTTTGATGCGCTTGTAGAGAGGGTAGATGGTGGGATGAAAGATTGAACTGCTTGAAAGATTGATACATGATTGGAGGAAAGAAATGACAACGAGGGCAAATCCTCAACAGTCTAGACCAATAGGAAGTCATGCTGAAACTATTAGACGTGAAGTTCAGTTGGATTTTGAATTCAAATGTGATATGGTGGAACTAGCTTTTGTGGCATTTGGATTAGTTTGATGCAATTTGCACATCCAATCATTTGCATAGAAATTAGTAAAAGCCAAATAAATAGCTAACTTTAATTTCCTGAGGTAAAGACCACGTGGCCTAATGGATAAGGTGTCTGACTATGGATCAGAAGATTGAGGGTTCAAGTCCCTTCGTGGTTGAGTCAATCCTTCTGACACAAGCAGCGCACCACTCTACCTCTGTCCACTTTAAACTGAGATTTCAATTTCTTCACTGTCATGTATTGGAATCAATCTACATTCTGGAAAGTGTCTGCAAACCCACTTGAAAAGAATGTTCTGCTTTTTTAAAAACTTGGATCACATTATTTTTACGTGTCCTTTATGTTTTTCTACTTTGATCAGTTATTAGTTTCAGCAACTCAGCAGGATTTTTATTATAACCAAAAAAACTCATGGAAATCAAGGGGGATCCATTGAAAATTGAATGGATGATTAGCTTGTAGAGAGGGTAGATGGTGGGATGAAAGATTGAACTGCTTGAAAGATTGATACATGATTGGAGGAAAGAAATGACAACGAGGGCAAATCCTCAACAGTCTAGACCAATAGGAAGTCATGCTGAAACTATTAGACGTGAAGTTCAGTTGGATTATGAATTCAAATGTGATATGGTGGAACTAGCTTTTGTGGCATTTGGATTAGTTTGATGCAATTTGCACATCCAATCATTTGCATAGAATTTCGTAAAAGCCAAATAAAAAGCTAACTTTAATTTCTAGAGGTCAAGACCACGTGGCCTAATGGATAAGGCGTCTGACTTCGGATCAGAAGATTGAGGGTTCAAGTCCCTTCGTGGTTGAGTCAATCCTCCTGACAATGTTAATGACACAAGCAGCGCTCCACTCTACCTCTGTCCACTTTAAACTGAGATTTCAATTACCTCACTGTCATGTATTGGAATCGATCTACATTCTGGAAAGTGTCTGAAAACCCACTTGAAAAGAATGTTCTGCTTTTTTAAAGTCTTGGATCACATGATTTTTACGTGTCCTTTATGTTTTTCTACTTTGATCAGTTAGTAGTTTCAGCAACTCAGCAGGATTTTTATTATAACCAAAAAACTCATGGAAATCAAGGGGGATCCATTGAAAATTGAATGGATGATTAGCTTGTAGAGAGGGTAGATGGTGGGATGAAAGATTGAACTGCTTGAAAGATTGATACATGATTGGAGGAAAGAAATGACAAAAGAGGGCAAATCCTCAACAGTCTAGACCAATAGGAAGTCATGCTGAAACTATGAGACGTGAAGTTCAGTTGGATTTTGAATTCAAATATGATATGGTGGAACTAGCTTTTGTGGCATTTGGATTAGTTTGATGCAATTTGCACATCCAATCATTTGCATAGAATTTCGTAAAAGCCAAATAAATAGCTAACTTTAATTTCTAGAGGTAAAGACCACGAGGTCTAATGGATAAGGCGTCTGACTTCGGATCAGAAGATTGAGGGTTCAAGTCCCTTCGTGGTTGAGTCAATCCTCCTGACAATGTTAATGACACAAGCAGCGCACCACTCTACCTCTGTCCACTTTAGACTGAGATTTCAATTACTTCACTGTCATGTATTGGAATCGATCTACATTCTGGAAAGTGTCTGAAAACCCACTTGAAAAGAATGTTCTGCTTTTTTAAAGTCTTGGATCACATGATTTTTACGTGTCCTTTATGTTTTTCTACTTTGATCAGTTATTAGTTTCAGCAACTCAGCAGGATTTTTATTATAACCAAAAAACTCATGGAAATCAAGGGGGATCCATTGAAAATTGAATGGATGATTAGCTTGTAGAGAGGGTAGATGGTGGGATGAAAGATTGAACTGCTTGAAAGATTGATACATGATTGGAGGAAAGAAATGACAACGAGGGCAAATCCTCAACAGTCTAGACCAATATGAAGTCATGCTGAAACTATTAGACGTGAAGTTCAGTTGGATTTTGAATTCAAATGTGATATGGTGGAACTAGCTTTTGTGGCATTTGGATTAGTTTGATGCAATTTGCACATCCAATCATTTGCATAGAAATTCGTAAAAGCCAAATAAATAGCTAACTTTAATTTCCTGAGGTAAAGACCACGTGGTCTAATGGATAAGGTGTCTGACTATGGATCAGAAGATTGAGGGTTCAAGTCCCTTCGTGGTTGAGTCAATCCTGCTGACACAAGCAGCGCACCACTCTACCTCTGTCCACTTTAAACTGAGATTTCAAGTTCTTCACTGTCATGTATTGGAATCAATCTACATTCTGGAAAGTGTCTGCAAACCCACTTGAAAAGAATGTTCTGCTTTTTTAAAAACTTGGATCACATGATTTTTACGTGTCCTTTATGTTTTTCTACTTTGATCAGTTATTAGTTTCAGCAACTCAGCAGGATTTTTATTATAACCAAAAAAACTCATGGAAATCAAGGGGGATCCATTGAAAATTGAATGGATGATTAGCTTGTAGAGAGGGTAGATGGTGGGATGAAAGATTGAACTGCTTGAAAGATTGATACATGATTGGAGGAAAGAAATGACAACGCGGGCAAATCCTCAACAGTCTAGACCAATAGGAAGTCATGCTGAAACTATTAGACGTGAAGTTCAGTTGGATTATGAATTCAAATGTGATATGGTGGAACTAGCTTTTGTGGCATTTGGATTAGTTTGATGCAATTTGCACATCCAATCATTTGCATAGAATTTCGTAAAAGCCAAATAAAAAGCTAACTTTAATTTCTAGAGGTCAAGACCACGTGGCCTAATGGATAAGGTGTCTGACTTCGGATCAGAAGATTGAGGGTTCAAGTCCCTTCGTGGTTGAGTCAATCCTCCTGACAATGTTAATGACACAAGCAGCGCACCACTCTACCTCTGTCCACTTTAAACTGAGATTTCAATTACCTGACTGTCATGTATTGGAATCGATCTACATTCTGGAAAGTGTCTGAAAACCCACTTGAAAAGAATGTTCTGCTTTTTTAAAGTCTTGGATCACATGATTTTTACGTGTCCTTTATGTTTTTCTACTTTGATCAGTTAGTAGTTTCAGCAACTCAGCAGGATTTTTATTATAACCAAAAAACTCATGGAAATCAAGGGGGATCCATTGAAAATTGAATGGATGATTAGCTTGTAGAGAGGGTAGATGGTGGGATGAAAGATTGAACTGCTTGAAAGATTGATACATGATTGGAGGAAAGAAATGACAACGAGGGCAAATCCTCAACAGTCTAGACCAATAGGAAGTCATGCTGAAACTATGAGACGTGAAGTTCAGTTGGATTTTGAATTCAAATGTGATATGGTGGAACTAGCTTTTGTGGAATTTGGATTAGTTTGATGCGCTTGTAGAGAGGGTAGATGGTGGGATGAAAGATTGAACTGCTTGAAAGATTGATACATGATTGGAGGAAAGAAATGACAACGAGGGCAAATCCTCAACAGTCTAGACCAATAGGAAGTCATGCTGAAACTATTAGACGTGAAGTTCAGTTGGATTTTGAATTCAAATGTGATATGGTGGAACTAGCTTTTGTGGCATTTGGATTAGTTTGATGCAATTTGCACATGCAATCATTTGCATAGAAATTAGTAAAAGCCAAATAAATAGCTAACTTTAATTTCCTGAGGTAAAGACCACGTGGCCTAATGGATAAGGTGTCTGACTATGGATCAGAAGATTGAGGGTTCAAGTCCCTTCGTGGTTGAGTCAATCCTTCTGACACAAGCAGTGCACCACTCTACCTCTGTCCACTTTAAACTGAGATTTCAATTTCTTCACTGTCATGTATTGGAATCAATCTACATTCTGGAAAGTGTCTGCAAACCCACTTGAAAAGAATGTTCTGCTTTTTTAAAAACTTGGATCACATGATTTTTACGTGTCCTTTATGTTTTTCTACTTTGATCAGTTATTAGTTTCAGCAACTCAGCAGGATTTTTATTATAACCAAAAAAACTCATGGAAATCAAGGGGGATCCATTGAAAATTGAATGGATGATTAGCTTGTAGAGAGGGTAGATGGTGGGATGAAAGATTGAACTGCTTGAAAGATTGATACATGATTGGAGGAAAGAAATGACAACGCGGGCAAATCCTCAACAGTCTAGACCAATAGGAAGTCATGCTGAAACTATGAGACGTGAAGTTCAGTTGGATTATGAATTCAAATGTGATATGGTGGAACTAGCTTTTGTGGAATTTGGATTAGTTTGATGCAATTTGCACATCCAATCATTTGCATAGAAATTCGTAAAAGCCAAATAAAAAGCTAACTTTTATTTCTAGAGGTAAAGGCAATGGGGTCTAATGGATAAGGCCTCTGACTTTGGATCAGAAGATAGAGGGTTCAAGTCCCTTCGTGGTTGAGTCAATTCTCCTGACAATGTTAATGACACAAGCAGCGCACCACTCTACCTCTGTCCACTTTAAACTGAGATTTCAGTTTCTTCACTGTCATGTATTGGAATCGATCTACATTCTGGAAAGTGTCTGCAAACCCACTTGAAAAGAAAGATCGGTGTTTTAAAGTCGTGGATCACATGATTTTTACGTGTCCTTTATGTTTTTCTACTTTGATCAGTTATTAGTTTCAGCAACTCAGCAGGATTTTTATTATAACCAAAAAAACTCATGGAAATCAAGGGGGATCCATTGAAAATTGAATGGATGATTAGCTTGTAGAGAGGGTAGATGGTGGGATGAAAGATTGAACTGCTTGAAAGATTGATACATGATTGGAGGAAAGAAATGACAACGAGGGCAAATCCTCAACAGTCTAGACCAATAGGAAGTCATGCTGAAACTATGAGACGTGAAGTTCAGTTGGATTTTGAATTCAAATGTGATATGGTGGAACTAGCTTTTGTGGCATTTGGATTAGTTTGATGCATTTTGCACATCCAATCATTTGCATAGAAATTCGTAAAAGCCAAATAAAAAGCTAACTTTAATATCTAGAGGTAAAGACCACGTGGCCTAATGGATAAGGCGTCTGACTTCGGATCAGGAGATTGAGGGTTCAAGTCCCTTTGTGGTTGAGTCAATCCTCCTGACAATGTTAATAACACAAGCCGTGCACCACTCTACCTCTGTCCACTTTAAACTGAGATTTCAATTTCTTCACTGTCATGTATTGGAATCAATCTACATTCTGGAAAGTGTCTGCAAACCCACTTGAAAAGAATGTTCTGCTTTTTTAAAGTCTTGGATCACATGATTTTTACGTGTCC
>NC_091754.1:42181904-42191904 GCF_043380555.1 Nothobranchius furzeri
TGAAAGATTGATACATGATTGGATGAAAGAAATGACAACGAGGGCAAATCCTCAACAGTCTAGACCAATAGGAAGTCATGCTGAAACTATGAGACGTGAAGTTCAGTTGGATTTTGAATTCAAATGTGATATGGTGGAACTAGCTTTTGTGGCATTTGGATTAGTTTGATGCAATTTGCACATCCAATCATTTGCATAGAAATTCGTAAAAGCCAAATAAAAAGCTAACTTTAATTTCTAGAGGTAAAGACCACGTGGCCTAATGGATAAGGCGTCTGACTTCGGATCAGAAGATTGAGGGTTCAAGTCCCTTCGTGGTTGAGTCAATCCTCCTGACAATGTTAATAACACAAGCAGTGCACCACTCTACCTCTGTCCACTTTAAACTGAGATTTAAATTTCTTCACTGTCATTTATTGGAATCAATCTTCATTATGGAAAGTGTCTGCAAACCCACTTGAAAAGAAAGTTCTGCTTTTTTAAAGTCTTGGATCACATGATTTTTACGTGTCCTTTATGTTTTTCTACTTTGATCAGTTAGTAGTTTCAGCAACTCAGCAGGATTTTTATTATAACCAAAAAACTCATGGAAATCAAGGGGGATCCATTGAAAATTGAATGGATGATTAGCTTGTAGAGAGGGTAGATGGTGGGATGAAAGATTGAACTGCTTGAAAGATTGATACATGATTGGAGGAAAGAAATGACAACGAGGGCAAATCCTCAACAGTCTAGACCAATAGGAAGTCATGCTGAAACTATGAGACGTGAAGTTCAGTTGGATTTTGAATTCAAATGTGATATGGTGGAACTAGCTTTTGTGGAATTTGGATTAGTTTGATGCAATTTGCACATCCAGTCATTTGCATAGAAATTCGTAAAAGCCAAATAAATAGCTAACTTTAAACTCCTGAGGTAAAGACCACGTGGCCTAATGGATAAGGCGTCTGACTTCGGATCAGAAGATTGAGGGTTCAAGTCCCTTCGTGGTTGAGTCAATCCTTCTGACACAAGCAGCGCACCACTCTACCTCTGTCCACTTTAAACTGAGATTTCTATTTCTTCACTGTCATGTAATGGAATCAATCTACATTCTGGAAAGTGTCTGCAAACCCACTTGAAAAGAATGTTCTGCTTTTTTAAAGTCTTTGATCACATGATTTTTACGTGTCCTTTATGTTTTTCTACTTTGATCAGTTATTAGTTTCAGCAACTCAGCAGGATTTTTATTATAACCAAAAAAACTCATGGAAATCAAGGGGGATCCATTGAAAATTGAATGGATGATTAGCTTGTAGAGAGGGTAGATGGTGGGATGAAAGATTGAACTGCTTGAAAGATTGATACATGATTGGAGGAAAGAAATGACAACGCGGGCAAATCCTCAACAGTCTAGACCAATAGGAAGTCATGCTGAAACTATTAGACGTGAAGTTCAGTTGGATTATGAATTCAAATGTGATATGGTGGAACTAGCTTTTGTGGCATTTGGATTAGTTTGATGCAATTTGCACATCCAATCATTTGCATAGAATTTCGTAAAAGCCAAATAAAAAGCTAACTTTAATTTCTAGAGGTCAAGACCACGTGGCCTAATGGATAAGGCGTCTGACTTCGGATCAGAAGATTGAGGGTTCAAGTCCCTTCGTGGTTGAGTCAATCCTCCTGACAATGTTAATGACACAAGCAGCGCACCACTCTACCTCTGTCCACTTTAGACTGAGATTTCAATTACTTCACTGTCATGTATTGGAATCAATCTACATTCTGGAAAGTGTCTGAAAACCCACTTGAAAAGAATGTTCTGCTTTTTTAAAGTCTTGGATCACATGATTTTTACGTGTCCTTTATGTTTTTCTACTTTGATCAGTTATTAGTTTCAGCAACTCAGCAGGATTTTTATTATAACCAAAAAACTCATGGAAATCAAGGGGGATCCATTGAAAATTGAATGGATGATTAGCTTGTAGAGAGGGTAGATGGTGGGATGAAAGATTGAACTGCTTGAAAGATTGATACATGATTGGAGGAAAGAAATGACAACGAGGGCAAATCCTCAACAGTCTAGACCAATAGGAAGTCATGCTGAAACTATGAGACGTGAAGTTCAGTTGGATTTTGAATTCAAATGTGATATGGTGGAACTAGCTTTTGTGGCATTTGGATTAGTTTGATGCAATTTGCACATCCAATCATTTGCATAGAAATTCGTAAAAGCCAAATAAAAAGCTAACTTTAATTTCTAGAGGTAAAGACCACGTGGCCTAATGGATAAGGCGTCTGACTTCGGATCAGAAGATTGAGGGTTCAAGTCCCTTCGTGGTTGAGTCAATCCTCCTGACAATGTTAATAACACAAGCAGTGCACCACTCTACCTCTGTCCACTTTAAACTGAGATTTCAATTTCTTCACTGTCATTTATTGGAATCAATCTTCATTATGGAAAGTGTCTGCAAACCCACTTGAAAAGAAAGTTCTGCTTTTTTAAAGTCTTGGATCACATGATTTTTACGTGTCCTTTATGTTTTTCTACTTTGATCAGTTAGTAGTTTCAGCAACTCAGCAGGATTTTTATTATAACCAAAAAACTCATGGAAATCAAGGGGGATCCATTGAAAATTGAATGGATGATTAGCTTGTAGAGAGGGTAGATGGTGGGATGAAAGATTGAACTGCTTGAAAGATTGATACATGATTGGAGGAAAGAAATGACAACGAGGGCAAATCCTCAACAGTCTAGACCAATAGGAAGTCATGCTGAAACTATGAGACGTGAAGTTCAGTTGGATTTTGAATTCAAATGTGATATGGTGGAACTAGCTTTTGTGGAATTTGGATTAGTTTGATGCAATTTGCACATCCAGTCATTTGCATAGAAATTCGTAAAAGCCAAATAAATAGCTAACTTTAAACTCCTGAGGTAAAGACCACGTGGCCTAATGGATAAGGCGTCTGACTTCGGATCAGAAGATTGAGGGTTCAAGTCCCTTCGTGGTTGAGTCAATCCTTCTGACACAAGCAGCGCACCACTCTACCTCTGTCCACTTTAAACTGAGATTTCTATTTCTTCACTGTCATGTAATGGAATCAATCTACATTCTGGAAAGTGTCTGCAAACCCACTTGAAAAGAATGTTCTGCTTTTTTAAAGTCTTTGATCACATGATTTTTACGTGTCCTTTATGTTTTTCTACTTTGATCAGTTATTAGTTTCAGCAACTCAGCAGGATTTTTATTATAACCAAAAAAACTCATGGAAATCAAGGGGGATCCATTGAAAATTGAATGGATGATTAGCTTGTAGAGAGGGTAGATGGTGGGATGAAAGATTGAACTGCTTGAAAGATTGATACATGATTGGAGGAAAGAAATGACAACGCGGGCAAATCCTCAACAGTCTAGACCAATAGGAAGTCATGCTGAAACTATTAGACGTGAAGTTCAGTTGGATTATGAATTCAAATGTGATATGGTGGAACTAGCTTTTGTGGCATTTGGATTAGTTTGATGCAATTTGCACATCCAATCATTTGCATAGAATTTCGTAAAAGCCAAATAAAAAGCTAACTTTAATTTCTAGAGGTCAAGACCACGTGGCCTAATGGATAAGGCGTCTGACTTCGGATCAGAAGATTGAGGGTTCAAGTCCCTTCGTGGTTGAGTCAATCCTCCTGACAATGTTAATGACACAAGCAGCGCACCACTCTACCTCTGTCCACTTTAGACTGAGATTTCAATTACTTCACTGTCATGTATTGGAATCAATCTACATTCTGGAAAGTGTCTGAAAACCCACTTGAAAAGAATGTTCTGCTTTTTTAAAGTCTTGGATCACATGATTTTTACGTGTCCTTTATGTTTTTCTACTTTGATCAGTTATTAGTTTCAGCAACTCAGCAGGATTTTTATTATAACCAAAAAACTCATGGAAATCAAGGGGGATCCATTGAAAATTGAATGGATGATTAGCTTGTAGAGAGGGTAGATGGTGGGATGAAAGATTGAACTGCTTGAAAGATTGATACATGATTGGAGGAAAGAAATGACAACGCGGGCAAATCCTCAACAGTCTAGACCAATAGGAAGTCATGCTGAAACTATTAGAAGTGAAGTTCAGTTGGATTATGAATTCAAATGTGATATGGTGGAACTAGCTTTTGTGGCATTTGGATTAGTTTGATGCAATTTGCACATCCAATCATTTGCATAGAATTTCGTAAAAGCCAAATAAAAAGCTAACTTTAATTTCTAGAGGTCAAGATCACGTGGCCTAATGGATAAGGCGTCTGACTTCGGATCAGAAGATTGAGGGTTCAAGTCCCTTCGTGGTTGAGTCAATCCTCCTGACAATGTTATTGACACAAGCAGCTCACCACTCTACCTCTGTCCACTTTAGACTGAGATTTCAAATACTTCACTGTCATGTATTGGAATCAATCTACATTCTGGAAAGTGTCTGAAAACCCACTTGAAAAGAATGTTCTGCTTTTTTAAAGTCTTGGATCACATGATTTTTACGTGTCCTTTATGTTTTTCTACTTTGTTCAGTTAGGAGTTTCAGCAACTCAGCAGGATTTTTATTATAACCAAAAAACTCATGGAAATCAAGGGGGATCCATTGAAAATTGAATGGATGATTAGCTTGTAGAGAGGGTAGATGGTGGGATGAAAGATTGAACTGCTTGAAAGATTGATACATGATTGGAGGAAAGAAATGACAACGAGGGCAAATCCTCAACAGTCTAGACCAATAGGAAGTCATGCTGAAACTATGAGACGTGAAGTTCAGTTGGATTTTGAATTCAAATGTGATATGGTGGAACTAGCTTTTGTGGCATTTGGATTAGTTTGATGCAATTTGCACATCCAATCATTTGCATAGAAATTCGTAAAAGCCAAATAAAAAGCTAACTTTAATTTCTAGAGGTAAAGACCACGTGGCCTAATGGATAAGGCGTCTGACATCGGATCAGAAGATTGAGGGTTCAAGTCCCTTCGTGGTTGAGTCAATCCTCCTGACAATGTTAATAACACAAACAGTGCACCACTCTACCTCTGTCCACTTTAAACTGAGATTTCAATTTCTTTACTGTCATTTATTGGAATCAATCTACATTATGGAAAGTGTCTGCAAACCCACTTGAAAAGAAAGTTCTGCTTTTTTAAAGTCTTGGATCACATGATTTTTACGTGTCCTTTATGTTTTTCTACTTTGATCAGTTAGTAGTTTCAGCAACTCAGCAGGATTTTTATTATAACCAAAAAACTCATGGAAATCAAGGGGGATCCATTGAAAATTGAATGGATGATTAGCTTGTAGAGAGGGTAGATGGTGGGATGAAAGATTGAACTGCTTGAAAGATTGATACATGATTGGAGGAAAGAAATGACAACGAGGGCAAATCCTCAACAGTCTAGACCAATAGGAAGTCATGCTGAAACTATGAGACGTGAAGTTCAGTTGGATTTTGAATTCAAATGTGATATGGTGGAACTAGCTTTTGTGGAATTTGGATTAGTTTGATGCAATTTGCATATCCAATCATTTGCATAGAAATTCGTAAAAGCCAAATAAATAGCTAACTTTAAACTCCTGAGGTAAAGACCACGTGGCCTAATGGATAAGGCGTCTGACTTCGGATCAGAAGATTGAGGGTTCAAGTCCCTTCGTGGTTGAGTCAATCCTTCTGACACAAGCAGTGCACACCTCTACCTCTGTCCACTTTAAACTGAGGTTTCTCTTTCTTCACTGTCATGTATTGGAATCAATCTACATTCTGGAAAGTGTCTGCAAACCCACTTGAAAAGAATGTTCTGCTTTTTTAAAGTCTTGGATCACATGATTTTTACGTGTCCTTTATGTTTTTCTACTTTGATCAGTTATTAGTTTCAGCAACTCAGCAGGATTTTTATTATAACCAAAAAAACTCATGGAAATCAAGGGGGATCCATTGAAAATTGAATGGATGATTAGCTTGTAGAGAGGGTAGATGGTGGGATGAAAGATTGAACTGCTTGAAAGATTGATACATGATTGGAGGAAAGAAATGACAACGCGGGCAAATCCTCAACAGTCTAGACCAATAGGAAGTCATGCTGAAACTATTAGACGTGAAGTTCAGTTGGATTATGAATTCAAATGTGATATGGTGGAACTAGCTTTTGTGGCATTTGGATTAGTTTGATGCAATTTGCACATCCAATCATTTGCATAGAATTTCGTAAAAGCCAAATAAAAAGCTAACTTTAATTTCTAGAGGTCAAGATCACGTGGCCTAATGGATAAGGCGTCTGACTTCGGATCAGAAGATTGAGGGTTCAAGTCCCTTCGTGGTTGAGTCAATCCTCCTGACAATGTTAATGACACAAGCAGCGCACCACTCTACCTCTGTCCACTTTAGACTGAGATTTCAAATACTTCACTGTCATGTATTGGAATCAATCTACATTCTGGAAAGTGTCTGAAAACCCACTTGAAAAGAATGTTCTGCTTTTTTAAAGTCTTGGATCACATGATTTTTACGTGTCCTTTATGTTTTTCTACTTTGTTCAGTTAGTAGTTTCAGCAACTCAGCAGGATTTTTATTATAACCAAAAAACTCATGGAAATCAAGGGGGATCCATTGAAAATTGAATGGATGATTAGCTTGTAGAGAGGGTAGATGGTGGGATGAAAGATTGAACTGCTTGAAAGATTGATACATGATTGGAGGAAAGAAATGACAACGAGGGCAAATCCTCAACAGTCTAGACCAATAGGAAGTCATGCTGAAACTATGAGACGTGAAGTTCAGTTGGATTTTGAATTCAAATGTGATATGGTGGAACTAGCTTTTGTGGCATTTGGATTAGTTTGATGCAATTTGCACATCCAATCATTTGCATAGAAATTCGTAAAAGCCAAATAAAAAGCTAACTTTAATTTCTAGAGGTAAAGACCACGTGGCCTAATGGATAAGGCGTCTGACTTCGGATCAGAAGATTGAGGGTTCAAGTCCCTTCGTGGTTGAGTCAATCCTCCTGACAATGTTAATAACACAAACAGTGCACCACTCTACCTCTGTCCACTTTAAACTGAGATTTCAATTTCTTTACTGTCATTTATTGGAATCAATCTACATTATGGAAAGTGTCTGCAAACCCACTTGAAAAGAAAGTTCTGCTTTTTTAAAGTCTTGGATCACATGATTTTTACGTGTCCTTTATGTTTTTCTACTTTGATCAGTTAGTAGTTTCAGCAACTCAGCAGGATTTTTATTATAACCAAAAAACTCATGGAAATCAAGGGGGATCCATTGAAAATTGAATGGATGATTAGCTTGTAGAGAGGGTAGATGGTGGGATGAAAGATTGAACTGCTTGAAAGATTGATACATGATTGGAGGAAAGAAATGACAACGAGGGCAAATCCTCAACAGTCTAGACCAATAGGAAGTCATGCTGAAACTATGAGACGTGAAGTTCAGTTGGATTTTGAATTCAAATGTGATATGGTGGAACTAGCTTTTGTGGAATTTGGATTAGTTTGATGCAATTTGCATATCCAATCATTTGCATAGAAATTCGTAAAAGCCAAATAAATAGCTAACTTTAAACTCCTGAGGTAAAGACCACGTGGCCTAATGGATAAGGCGTCTGACTTCGGATCAGAAGATTGAGGCTTCAAGTCCCTTCGTGGTTGAGTCAATCCTTCTGACACAAGCAGCGCACCACTCTACCTCTGTCCACTTTAAACTGAGATTTCTCTTTCTTCACTGTCATGTATTGGAATCAATCTACATTCTGGAAAGTGTCTGCAAACCCACTTGAAAAGAATGTTCTGCTTTTTTAAAGTCTTGGATCACATGATTTTTACGTGTCCTTTATGTTTTTCTACTTTGATCAGTTATTAGTTTCAGCAACTCAGCAGGATTTTTATTATAACCAAAAAAACTCATGGAAATCAAGGGGGATCCATTGAAAATTGAATGGATGATTAGCTTGTAGAGAGGGTAGATGGTGGGATGAAAGATTGAACTGCTTGAAAGATTGATACATGATTGGAGGAAAGAAATGACAACGAGGGCAAATCCTCTACAGTCTAGACCAATAGGAAGTCATGCTGAAACTATTAGACGTGAAGTTCAGTTGGATTTTGAATTCAAATGTGATATGGTGGAACTAGCTTTTGTGGCATTTGGATTAGTTTGATGCAATTTGCACATCCAATCATTTGCATAGAATTTCGTAAAAGCCAAATAAAAAGCTAACTTTAATTTCTAGAGGTCAAGACCACGTGGCCTAATGGATAAGGCGTCTGACTTCGGATCAGAAGATTGAGGGTTCAAGCCCTTCGTGGTTGAGTCAATCCTCCTGACAATGTTAAAGACACAAGCAGCGCACCACTCTACCTCTGTCCACTTTAAACTGAGATTTCAATTACTTCACTGTCATGTATTGGAATCGATCTACATTCTGGAAAGTGTCTGAAAACCCACTTGAAAAGAATGTTCTGCTTTTTTAAAGTCTTGGATCACATGATTTTTACGTGTCCTTTATGTTTTTCTACTTTGATCAGTTATTAGTTTCAGCAACTCAACAGGATTTTTATTATAACCAAAAAACTCATGGAAATCAAGGGGGATCCATTGAAAATTGAATGGATGATTAGCTTGTAGAGAGGGTAGATGGTGGGATGAAAGATTGAACTGCTTGAAAGATTGATACATGATTGGAGGAAAGAAATGACAACGAGGGCAAATCCTCAACAGTCTAGACCAATAGGAAGTCATGCTGAAACTATGAGACGTGAAGTTCAGTTGGATTTTGAATTCAAATGTGATATGGTGGAACTAGCTTTTGTGGCATTTGGATTAGTTTGATGCAATTTGCACATCCAATCATTTGCATAGAAATTCGTAAAAGCCAAATAAAAAGCTAACTTTAATTTCTAGAGGTAAAGACCACGTGGCCTAATGGATAAGGCGTCTGACTTCGGATCAGAAGATTGAGGGTTCAAGTCCCTTCGTGGTTGAGTCAATCCTTCTGACACAAGCAGTGCACCACTCTACCTCTGTCCACTTTAAACTGAGATTTCAATTTCTTCACTGTCATGTATTGGAATCAATCTACATTCTGGAAAGTGTCTGCAAACCCACTTGAAAAGAATGTTCTGCTTTTTTAAAGTCTTGGATCACATGATTTTTACGTGTCCTTTATGTTTTTCTACTTTGATCAGTTATTAGTTTCAGCAACTCAGCAGGATTTTTATTATAACCAAAAAAACTCATGGAAATCAAGGGGGATCCATTGAAAATTGAATGGATGATTAGCTTGTAGAGAGGGTAGATGGTGGGATGAAAGATTGAACTGCTTGAAAGATTGATACATGATTGGAGGAAAGAAATGACAACGAGGGCAAATCCTCAACAGTCTAGACAATTAGGAAGTCATGCTGAAACTATTAGACGTGAAGTTCAGTTGGATTTTGAATTCAAATGTGATATGGTGGAACTAGCTTTTGTGGCATTTGGATTAGTTTGATGCAATTTGCACATCCAATCATTTGCATAGAAATTCGTAAAAGCCAAATAAATACCTAACTTTAAATTTCTGTGGTAAAGACCACGTGGCCTAATGGATAAGGTGTCTGACTATGGATCAGAAGATTGAGGGTTCAAGTCCCTTCGTGGTTGAGTCAATTTCTTCTGACACAAGCAGCGCACCAGTCTACCTCTGTCCACTTTAAACTGAGATTTCAATTTCTTCACTGTCATATATTGGAATCAATCTACATTCTGGAAAGTGTCTGCAAACCCACTTGAAAAGAATGTTCTGCATTTTTAAAAACTTGGATCACATGATTTTTACGTGTCCTTTATGTTTTTCTACTTTGATCAGTTATTAGTTTCAGCAACTCAGCAGGATTTTTATTATAACCAAAAAAACTCATGGAAATCAAGGGGGATCCATTGAAAATTGAATGGATGATTAGCTTGTAGAGAGGGTAGATGGTGGGATGA
>NC_091754.1:42214404-42216904 GCF_043380555.1 Nothobranchius furzeri
AATGTTCTGCTTTTTTAAAGTCTTGGATCACATGATTTTTACGTGTCCTTTATGTTTTTCTACTTTGATCAGTTATTAGTTTCAGCAACTCAGCAGGATTTTTATTATAACCAAAAAACTCATGGAAATCAAGGGGGATCCATTGAAAATTGAATGGATGATTAGCTTGTAGAGAGGGTAGATGGTGGGATGAAAGATTGAACTGCTTGAAAGATTGATACATGATTGGAGGAAAGAAATGACAACGAGGGCAAATCCTCAACAGTCTAGACCAATAGGAAGTCATGCTGAAACTATGAGACGTGAAGTTCAGTTGGATTTTGAATTCAAATGTGATATGGTGGAACTAGCTTTTGTGGCATTTGGATTAGTTTGATGCAATTTGCACATCCAATCATTTGCATAGAAATTCGTAAAAGCCAAATAAAAAGCAGACTTTAATTTCTAGAGGTAAAGACCACGTGGCCTAATGGATAAGGCGTCTGACTTTGGATCAGAAGATTGAGGGTTCAAGTCCCTTCGTGGTTGAGTCAATCCTCCTGACAAGGTTAATAACACAAGCAGTGCACCACTCTACCTCTGTCAACTTTAAACTGAGATTTCAATTTCTTCACTGTCATGTATTGGAATCAATCTACATTCTGGAAAGTGTCTGCAAACACACTTGAAAAGAATGTTCTGCTTTTTTAAAGTCTTGGATCACATGATTTTTACGTGTCCTTTATGTTTTTCTACTTTGATCAGTTAGTAGTTTCAGCAACTCAGCAGGATTTTTATTATAACCAAAAAACTCATGGAAATCAAGGGGGATCCATTGAAAATTGAATGGATGATTAGCTTGTAGAGAGGGTAGATGGTGGGATGAAAGATTGAACTGCTTGAAAGATTGATACATGATTGGAGGAAAGAAATGACAACGAGGGCAAATCCTCAACAGTCTAGACCAATAGGAAGTCATGCTGAAACTATTAGACGTGAAGTTCAGTTGGATTTTGAATTCAAATGTGATATGGTGGAACTAGCTTTTGTGGCATTTGGATTAGTTTGATGCAATTTGCACATCCAATCATTTGCATAGAAATTCGTAAAAGACAAATAAATAGCTAACTTTAAATTCCTGAGGTAAAGACCACGTGGCCTAATGGATCAGGCGTCTGACTTCGGATCAGAATATTGAGGGTTCAAGTCCCTTCGTGGTTGAGTCAATCCTTCTGACACAAGCAGCGCACCACTCTACCTCTGTCCACTTTAAACTGAGATTTCAATTTCTTCACTGTCATGTATTGGAATCAATCTACATTCTGGAAAGTGTCTGCAAACCCACTTGAAAAGAATGTTCTGCTTTTTTAAAGTCTTGGATCACAAGATTTTTACGTGTCCTTTATGTTTTTCTACTTTGATCAGTTATTAGTTTCAGCAACTTAGCAGGATTTTTATTATAACCAAAAAAACTCATGGAAATCAAGGGGGATCCAATGAAAATTGAATGGATGATTAGCTTGTAGAGAGGGTAGATGGTGGGATGAAAGATTGAACTGCTTGAAAGATTGATACATGATTGGAGGAAAGAAATGACAACGAGGGCAAATCCTCAACAGTCTAGACCAATAGGAAGTCATGCTGAAACTATTAGACGTGAAGTTCAGTTGGATTTTGAATTCAAATGTGATATGGTGGAACTAGCTTTTGTGGCATTTGGATTAGTTTGATGCAATTTGCACATCCAATCAGTTGCATAGAAATTCGTAAAAGCCAAATAAATAGCTAACTTTAATTTCCTCAGTTAAAGACCACGTGCCCTGATGGATAAGGTGTCTGACTTCGGATCAGAAGATTGAGGGTTCAAGTCCCTTCGTGGTTGAGTCAATTCTTCTGACACAAGCAGCGCAGCACTCTACCTCTGTCCACTTTAAACTGAGATTTCAATTTCTTCACTGTCATGTATTGGAATCAATCTACATTCTGGAAAGTGTCTACAAACCCACTTGAAAAGAATTTTCTGCTTTTTTAAAAACTTGGATCACATGATTTTTACGTGTCCTTTATGTTTTTCTACTTTGATCAGTTATTAGTTTCAGCAACTCAGCAGGATTTTTATTATAACCAAAAAAACTCATGGAAATCAAGGGGGATCCATTGAAAATTGAATGGATGATTAGCTCGTAGAGAGGGTAGATGGTGGGATGAAAGATTGAACTGCTTGAAAGATTGATACATGATTGGAGGAAAGAAATGACAACGCGGGCAAATCCTCAACAGTCTAGACCAATAGGAAGTCATGCTGAAACTATTAGATGTGAAGTTCAGTTGGATTATGAATTCAAATGTGATATGGTGGAACTAGCTTTTGTGGCATTTGGATTAGTTTGATGCAATTTGCACATCCAATCATTTGCATAGAATTTCGTAAAAGCCAAATAAAAAGCTAACTTTAATTTCTAGAGGTCAAGACCACGTGGCCTAATGGATAAGGCGTCTGACTTCGGATCAGAAGATTGAG
>NC_091754.1:42224404-42226904 GCF_043380555.1 Nothobranchius furzeri
CCAGCAGCTAAATAAACTGTTAAAGATAACGTTAGCTTGATATGTTAGCTTCCATTGCCACCGTTATCAGCTAATGGTGCGTTCGCTTTCTCCTCGGAAATTCTAACTTCCCAGTAGGAAAAATCAAATGAAAAAGGACGCGTCGGTAAAAGGAATGAAGATAAACAGTAAATTTAGTTCACAGTAAAGATGTTTGCTTCAGTTTAATTATCAGCTTATAAAACTACAAGGACGATGTTAAAATACAAACAGTTGTATGTTATTTATCGTGATATTTATCAAATATTGTTATAAATTGAGAAAAATATATATTTAATTATAAAAGAGAATTAAAATAATAAACACTCAAAAGTATCGAAAATTGGTACCGTTAAGTACCGGTATCGATTCGTAGGTACCGGGAATTAGTACCGGATCGATTCAAATGTCAAAGGTACCCATCCCTAATTATAACCAAAAAAACTCATGGAAATCAAGGGGGATCCATTGAAAATTGAATGGATGATTAGCTTGTAGAGAGGGTAGATGGTGGGATGAAAGATTGAACTGCTTGAAAGATTGATACATGATTGGAGGAAAGAAATGACAACGCGGGCAAATCCTCAACAGTCTAGACCAATAGGAAGTCATGCTGAAACTATGAGACGTGAAGTTCAGTTGGATTTTGAATTCAAATGTGATATGGTGGAACTAGCTTTTGTGGCATTTGGATTAGTTTGATGCAATTTGCACATCCAATCATTTGCATAGAAATTCGTAAAAGCCAAATAAAAAGCAGACTTTAATTTCTAGAGGTAAAGACCACGTGGCCTAATGGATAAGGCGTCTGACTTCGGATCAGAAGATTGAGGGTTCAAGTCCCTTCGTGGTTGAGTCAATCCTCCTGACAATGTTAATAACACAAGCAGTGCACCACTCTACCTCTGTCAACTTTAAACTGAGATTTCAATTTCTTCACTGTCATGTATTGGAATCAATCTACATTCTGGAAAGTGTCTGCAAACACACTTGAAAAGAATGTTCTGCTTTTTTAAAGTCTTGGATCACATGATTTTTACGTGTCCTTTATGTTTTTCTACTTTGATCAGTTAGTAGTTTCAGCAACTCAGCAGGATTTTTATTATAACCAAAAAACTCATGGAAATCAAGGGGGATCCATTGAAAATTGAATGGATGATTAGCTTGTAGAGAGGGTAGATGGTGGGATGAAAGATTGAACTGCTTGAAAGATTGATACATGATTGGAGGAAAGAAATGACAACGAGGGCAAATCCTCAACAGTCTAGACCAATAGGAAGTCATGCTGAAACTATTAGACGTGAAGTTCAGTTGGATTTTGAATTCAAATGTGATATGGTGGAACTAGCTTTTGTGGCATTTGGATTAGTTTGATGCAATTTGCACATCCAATCATTTGCATAGAAATTCGTAAAAGCCAAATAAATAGCTAACTTTAAATTCCTGAGGTAAAGACCACGTGGCCTAATGGATCAGGCGTCTGACTTCGGATCAGAATATTGAGGGTTCAAGTCCCTTCGTGGTTGAGTCAATCCTTCTGACACAAGCAGCGCACCACTCTACCTCTGTCCACTTTAAACTGAGATTTCAATTTCTTCACTGTCATGTATTGGAATCAATCTACATTCTGGAAAGTGTCTGCAAACCCACTTGAAAATAATGTTCTGCTTTTTTAAAGTCTTGGATCACAAGATTTTTACGTGTCCTTTATGTTTTTCTACTTTGATCAGTTATTAGTTTCAGCAACTCAGCAGGATTTTTATTATAACCAAAAAAACTCATGGAAATCAAGGGGGATCCATTGAAAATTGAATGGATGATTAGCTTGTAGAGAGGGTAGATGGTGGGATGAAAGATTGAACTGCTTGAAAGATTGATACATGATTGGAGGAAAGAAATGACAACGAGGGCAAATCCTCAACAGTCTAGACCAATAGGAAGTCATGCTGAAACTATTAGACGTGAAGTTCAGTTGGATTTTGAATTCAAATGTGATATGGTGGAACTAGCTTTTGTTAGCCTGGCAAGCCAGACTAAATAAATGTATTATTTAGTCTGGCCACGCTCCATTGACGGCTCTCGGTTGTGGGGCGGGTTCTACCGTTGTCTTTCAAATGATCTCCGCATTCCACTGGACAATGAATGTGACATACTCTTGTTTCACTCTGTTGCATCATCCCACCCACCAGGCATATAGAGTGCCCTGATTGGCCCACAAAGCGGATAAAGCTCTGTGATTTGTTCACTAAGCAGATAGAGCACTATGATTGGCCCACCATTATGGACCAATCACAGCTCTTTATGTGTTTGAAACCCCTCTAGAGAGCTGTGATTGGCTAGCCAGAGTCCTGGTAGAAGCTGCTGAGGTTCCAATGGAGCATGCCTAGACCAAACTTTGCAAAGCAAGAATTTGGTCTAGTTCACTAGGCTAAGCTTTTGTGGCATTTGGATTAGTTTGATGCAATTTGCACATCCAATCAGT
>NC_091754.1:42236904-42241904 GCF_043380555.1 Nothobranchius furzeri
GTTTGATGCAATTTGCACATCCAATCATTTGCATAGAAATTCGTAAAAGCCAAATAAATAGCTAACTTTAAATTCCTGAGGTAAAGACCACGTGGCCTAATGGATAAGGCGTCTGACTTCGGATCAGAAGATTGAGGGTTCAAGTCCCTTCGTGGTTGAGTCAATCCTTCTGACACAAGCAGCGCACCACTCTACCTCTGTCCACTTTAAACTGAGATTTCAATTTCTTCACTGTCATGTATTGGAATCAATCTACATTCTGGAAAGTGTCTGCAAACCCACTTGAAAAGAATGTTCTACTTTTTTAAAAACTTGGATCACATGATTTTTACGTGTCCTTTATGTTTTTCTACTTTGATCAGTTATTAGTTTCAGCAACTCAGCAGGATTTTTATTATAACTAGGGATGAGTACCGAATTCGGTACTTTTTAAGGTACCGACCGAATTCCACAGTACCGACCGAGCACCGATTCACGTCATTTCAAACGGTGCCTCGTTTCGGTACCCGTCCTTCATAACGAGAACTTGCCAAGACAGTAGCGCATGCGCAAGAGCGTTATGTCGCCGGTCCCTGGGAGCTAGTTGTAAACAGAGCAGCATGGTAGAAAGAACGCACGCTAAAACTTGGGTCCACTTCACTAAATGTGATGGGTAACTGGGTGATGATGAAACCAGCGACAGACAATGATCTAAGTGAGACATCCTCATCTTAATCTTCTCCGGTAGGTAAATAAAATGTTTAAGATAACGTTACCTTGATATGTTAGCTTCCGTTTCGCTAATGGTGCGTTCGCTTTCACCTCGGAACTCCGAATTTCCGACTAGATGAACATGAACGCGCTCTAAAGTTTGGCTTCACTTTACTAAATGCGACGGGTGATTGGGTGAAGGTAAAACCATTGACAACGATTTAAGTGTGAGGCATCATCGTTTAAATCTGCTCCAGCAGCTAAATAAACTGTTAAAGATAACGTTAGCTTGATATGTTAGCTTCCATTGCCACCGTTATCAGCTAATGGTGCGTTCGCTTTCTCCTCGGAAATTCTAACTTCCCAGTAGGAAAAATCAAATGAAAAAGGACGCGTCGGTAAAAGGAATGAAGATAAACAGTAAATTTAGTTCACAGTAAAGATGTTTGCTTCAGTTTAATTATCAGCTTATAAAACTACAAGGACGATGTTAAAATACAAACAGTTGTATGTTATTTATCGTGATATTTATCAAATATTGTTATAAATTGAGAAAAATATATATTTAATTATAAAAGAGAATTAAAATAATAAACACTCAAAAGTATCGAAAATTGGTACCGTTAAGTACCGGTATCGATTCGTAGGTACCGGGAATTAGTACCGGATCGATTCAAATGTCAAAGGTACCCATCCCTAATTATAACCAAAAAAACTCATGGAAATCAAGGGGGATCCATTGAAAATTGAATGGATGATTAGCTTGTAGAGAGGGTAGATGGTGGGATGAAAGATTGAACTGCTTGAAAGATTGATACATGATTGGAGGAAAGAAATGACAACGCGGGCAAATCCTCAACAGTCTAGACCAATAGGAAGTCATGCTGAAACTATTAGACGTGAAGTTCAGTTGGATTATGAATTCAAATGTGATATGGTGGAACTAGCTTTTGTGGCATTTGGATTAGTTTGATGCTATTTGCACATCCAATCATTTGCATAGAATTTCGTAAAAGCCAAATAAAAAGCTAACTTTAATTTCTAGAGGTCAAGACCACGTGGCCTAATGGATAAGGCGTCTGACTTCGGATCTGAAGATTGAGGGTTCAAGTCCCTTCGTGGTTGAGTCAATCCTCCTGACAATGATAATGACACAAGCAGCGCACCACTCTACCTCTGTCCACTTTAAACTGAGATTTCAATTACTTCACTGTCATGTATTGGAATCGATCTACATTCTGGAAAGTGTCTGAAATCCCACTTGAAAAGAATGTTCTTCTTTTTTAAAGTCTTGGATCACATGATTTTTACGTGTCCTTTATGTATTTCTACTTTGATCAGTTAGTAGTTTCAGCAACTCAGCAGGATTTTTATTATAACCAAAAAACTCATGAAAATCAAGGGGGATCCATTGAAAATTGAATGGATGATTAGCTTGTAGAGAGGGTAGATGGTGGGATGAAAGATTGAACTGCTTGAAAGATTGATACATGATTGGAGGAAAGAAATGACAACGAGGGCAAATCCTCAACAGTCTAGACCAATAGGAAGTCATGCTGAAACTATGAGACGTGAAGTTCAGTTGGATTTTGAATTCAAATGTGATATGGTGGAACTAGCTTTTGTGGCATTTGGATTAGTTTGATGCAATTTGCACATCCAATCATTTGCATAGAAATTTGTAAAAGCCAAATAAAAAGCAGACTTTAATTTCTAGAGGTAAAGACCACGTGGCCTAATGGATAAGGCGTCTGACTTCGGATCAGAAGATTGAGGGTTCAAGTCCCTTCGTGGTTGAGTCAATCCTCCTGACAATGTTAATATCACAAGCAGTGCACCACTCTACCTCTGTCAACTTTAAACTGAGATTTCAATTTCTTCACTGTCATGTATTGGAATCAATCTACATTCTGGAAAGTGTCTGCAAACACACTTGAAAAGAATGTTCTGCTTTTTTAAAGTCTTGGATCACATGATTTTTACGTGTCCTTTATGTTTTTCTACTTTGATCAGTTAGTAGTTTCAGCAACTCAGCAGGATTTTTATTATAACCAAAAAACTCATGGAAATCAAGGGGGATCCATTGAAAATTGAATGGATGATTAGCTTGTAGAGAGGGTAGATGGTGGGATGAAAGATTGAACTGCTTGAAAGATTGATACATGATTGGAGGAAAGAAATGACAACGAGGGCAAATCCTCAACAGTCTAGACCAATAGGAAGTCATGCTGAAACTATTAGACGTGAAGTTCAGTTGGATTTTGAATTCAAATGTGATATGGTGGAACTAGCTTTTGTGGCATTTGGATTAGTTTGATGCAATTTGCACATCCAATCAGTTGCATAGAAATTCGTAAAAGCCAAATAAATAGCTAACTTTAATTTCCTCAGTTAAAGACCACGTGCCCTGATGGATAAGGTGTCTGACTATGGATCAGAAGATTGAGGGTTCAAGTCCCTTCGTGGTTGAGTCAATCCTTCTGACACAAGCAGCGCAGCACTCTACCTCTGTCCACTTTAAACTGAGATTTCAATTTCTTCACTGTCATGTATTGGAATCAATCTACATTCTGGAAAGTGTCTACAAACCCACTTGAAAAGAATGTTCTGCTTTTTTAAAAACTTGGATCACATGATTTTTACGTGTCCTTTATGTTTTTCTACTTTGATCAGTTATTAGTTTCAGCAACTCAGCAGGATTTTTATTATAACCAAAAAAACTCATGGAAATCAAGGGGGATCCATTGAAAATTGAATGGATGATTAGCTTGTAGAGAGGGTAGATGGTGGGATGAAAGATTGAACTGCTTGAAAGATTGATACATGATTGGAGGAAAGAAATGACAACGCGGGCAAATCCTCAACAGTCTAGACCAATAGGAAGTCATGCTGAAACTATTAGATGTGAAGTTCAGTGGGATTATGAATTCAAATGTGATATGGTGGAACTAGCTTTTGTGGCATTTGGATTAGTTTGATGCAATTTGCACATCCAATCATTTGCATAGAATTTCGTAAAAGCCAAATAAAAAGCTAACTTTAATTTCTAGAGGTCAAGACCACGTGGCCTAATGGATAAGGCGTCTGACTTCGGATCAGAAGATTGAGGGTTCAAGTCCCTTCGTGGTTGAGTCATTTCTCCTGACAATGTTAATGACACAGGCAGTGCTCCACTCTACCTCTGTCCACTTTAAACTGAGATTTCAATTTCTTCACTGTCATGTATTGGATTGATCTACATTCTGGAAAGTGTCTGCAAACCCACTTGAAAAGAATGTTCTGCTTTTTTAAAGTCATGGATCACATGATTTTTACGTGTCCTTTCTCAATGTTTTTCTACTTTGTTCAGTTATTAGTTTCAGCAACTCAGCAGGATTTTTATTATAACCAAAAAACTCATGGAAATCAAGGGGGATCCATTGAAAATTGAATGGATGATTAGCTTGTAGAGAGGGTAGATGGTGGGATGAAAGATTGAACTGCTTGAAAGATTGATACATGATTGGAGGAAAGAAATGACGAGGGCAAATCCTCAACAGTCTAGACCAATAGGAAGTCATGCTGAAACTATTAGACGTGAAGTTCAGTTGGATTTTGAATTCAAATGTGATATGGTGGAACTAGCTTTTGTGGCATTTGGATTAGTTTGATGCAATTTGCACATCCAATCATTTGCATAGAAATTCGTAAAAGCCAAATAAATAGCTAACTTTAAATTCCTGAGGTAAAGACCATGTGGCCTAATGGATAAGGCGTCTGACTTCGGATCAGATGATTGAGGGTTCAAGTCCCTTCGTGGTTGAGTCAATACTTCTGACACAAGCAGCGCACCACTCTACCTCTGTCCACTTTAAACTGAGATTTCAATTTCTTCACTGTCATGTATTGGAATCAATCTACATTCTGGAAAGTGTCTGCAAACCCACTTGAAAAGAATGTTCTACTTTTTTAAAAACTTGGATCACATGATTTTTACGTGTCCTTTATGTTTTTCTACTTTGATCAGTTATTAGTTTCAGCAACTCAGCAGGATTTTTATTATAACCAAAAAAACTCATGGAAATCAAGGGGGATCCATTGAAAATTGAATGGATGATTAGCTTGTAGAGAGGGTAGATGGTGGGATGAAAGATTGAACTGCTTGAAAGATTGATACATGATTGGAGGAAAGAAATGACAACGCGGGCAAATCCTCAACAGTCTAGACCAATAGGAAGTCATGCTGAAACTATTAGACGTGAAGTTCAGTTGGATTATGAATTCAAATGTGATATAGTGGAACTAGCTTTTGTGGCATTTGGATTAGTTTG
>NC_091754.1:42244404-42261904 GCF_043380555.1 Nothobranchius furzeri
GTGCCTCGTTTCGGTACCCGTCCTTCATAACGAGAACTTGCCAAGACAGTAGCGCATGCGCAAGAGCGTTATGTCGCCGGTCCCTGGGAGCTAGTTGTAAACAGAGCAGCATGGTAGAAAGAACGCACGCTAAAACTTGGGTCCACTTCACTAAATGTGATGGGTAACTGGGTGATGATGAAACCAGCGACAGACAATGATCTAAGTGAGACATCCTCATCTTAATCTTATCCGGTAGGTAAATAAAATGTTTAAGATAACGTTACCTTGATATGTTAGCTTCCGTTTCGCTAATGGTGCGTTCGCTTTCACCTCGGAACTCCGAATTTCCGACTAGATGAACATGAACGCGCTCTAAAGTTTGGCTTCACTTTACTAAATGCGACGGGTGATTGGGTGAAGGTAAAACCATTGACAACGATTTAAGTGTGAGGCATCATCGTTTAAATCTGCTCCAGCAGCTAAATAAACTGTTAAAGATAACGTTAGCTTGATATGTTAGCTTCCATTGCCACCGTTATCAGCTAATGGTGCGTTCGCTTTCTCCTCGGAAATTCTAACTTCCCAGTAGGAAAAATCAAATGAAAAAGGACGTGTCGGTAAAAGGAATGAAGATAAACAGTAAATTTAGTTCACAGTAAAGATGTTTGCTTCAGTTTAATTATCAGCTTATAAAACTACAAGGACGATGTTAAAATACAAACAGTTGTATGTTATTTATCGTGATATTTATCAAATATTGTTATAAATTGAGAAAAATATATATTTAATTATAAAAGAGAATTAAAATAATAAACACTCAAAAGTATCGAAAATTGGTACCGTTAAGTACCGGTATCGATTCGTAGGTACCGGGAATTAGTACCGGATCGATTCAAATGTCAAAGGTACCCATCCCTAATTATAACCAAAAAAACTCATGGAAATCAAGGGGGATCCATTGAAAATTGAATGGATGATTAGCTTGTAGAGAGGGTAGATGGTGGGATGAAAGATTGAACTGCTTGAAAGATTGATACATGATTGGAGGAAAGAAATGACAACGCGGGCAAATCCTCAACAGTCTAGACCAATAGGAAGTCATGCTGAAACTATTAGACGTGAAGTTCAGTTGGATTATGAATTCAAATGTGATATGGTGGAACTAGCTTTTGTGGCATTTGGATTAGTTTGATGCTATTTGCACATCCAATCATTTGCATAGAATTTCGTAAAAGCCAAATAAAAAGCTAACTTTAATTTCTAGAGGTCAAGACCACGTGGCCTAATGGATAAGGCGTCTGACTTCGGATCTGAAGATTGAGGGTTCAAGTCCCTTCGTGGTTGAGTCAATCCTCCTGACAATGATAATGACACAAGCAGCGCACCACTCTACCTCTGTCCACTTTAAACTGAGATTTCAATTACTTCACTGTCATGTATTGGAATCGATCTACATTCTGGAAAGTGTCTGAAATCCCACTTGAAAAGAATGTTCTTCTTTTTTAAAGTCTTGGATCACATGATTTTTACGTGTCCTTTATGTATTTCTACTTTGATCAGTTAGTAGTTTCAGCAACTCAGCAGGATTTTTATTATAACCAAAAAACTCATGAAAATCAAGGGGGATCCATTGAAAATTGAATGGATGATTAGCTTGTAGAGAGGGTAGATGGTGGGATGAAAGATTGAACTGCTTGAAAGATTGATACATGATTGGAGGAAAGAAATGACAACGAGGGCAAATCCTCAACAGTCTAGACCAATAGGAAGTCATGCTGAAACTATGAGACGTGAAGTTCAGTTGGATTTTGAATTCAAATGTGATATGGTGGAACTAGCTTTTGTGGCATTTGGATTAGTTTGATGCAATTTGCACATCCAATCATTTGCATAGAAATTTGTAAAAGCCAAATAAAAAGCAGACTTTAATTTCTAGAGGTAAAGACCACGTGGCCTAATGGATAAGGCGTCTGACTTCGGATCAGAAGATTGAGGGTTCAAGTCCCTTCGTGGTTGAGTCAATCCTCCTGACAATGTTAATATCACAAGCAGTGCACCACTCTACCTCTGTCAACTTTAAACTGAGATTTCAATTTCTTCACTGTCATGTATTGGAATCAATCTACATTCTGGAAAGTGTCTGCAAACACACTTGAAAAGAATGTTCTGCTTTTTTAAAGTCTTGGATCACATGATTTTTACGTGTCCTTTATGTTTTTCTACTTTGATCAGTTAGTAGTTTCAGCAACTCAGCAGGATTTTTATTATAACCAAAAAACTCATGGAAATCAAGGGGGATCCATTGAAAATTGAATGGATGATTAGCTTGTAGAGAGGGTAGATGGTGGGATGAAAGATTGAACTGCTTGAAAGATTGATACATGATTGGAGGAAAGAAATGACAACGAGGGCAAATCCTCAACAGTCTAGACCAATAGGAAGTCATGCTGAAACTATTAGACGTGAAGTTCAGTTGGATTTTGAATTCAAATGTGATATGGTGGAACTAGCTTTTGTGGCATTTGGATTAGTTTGATGCAATTTGCACATCCAATCAGTTGCATAGAAATTCGTAAAAGCCAAATAAATAGCTAACTTTAATTTCCTCAGTTAAAGACCACGTGCCCTGATGGATAAGGTGTCTGACTATGGATCAGAAGATTGAGGGTTCAAGTCCCTTCGTGGTTGAGTCAATCCTTCTGACACAAGCAGCGCAGCACTCTACCTCTGTCCACTTTAAACTGAGATTTCAATTTCTTCACTGTCATGTATTGGAATCAATCTACATTCTGGAAAGTGTCTACAAACCCACTTGAAAAGAATGTTCTGCTTTTTTAAAAACTTGGATCACATGATTTTTACGTGTCCTTTATGTTTTTCTACTTTGATCAGTTATTAGTTTCAGCAACTCAGCAGGATTTTTATTATAACCAAAAAAACTCATGGAAATCAAGGGGGATCCATTGAAAATTGAATGGATGATTAGCTTGTAGAGAGGGTAGATGGTGGGATGAAAGATTGAACTGCTTGAAAGATTGATACATGATTGGAGGAAAGAAATGACAACGCGGGCAAATCCTCAACAGTCTAGACCAATAGGAAGTCATGCTGAAACTATTAGATGTGAAGTTCAGTTGGATTATGAATTCAAATGTGATATGGTGGAACTAGCTTTTGTGGCATTTGGATTAGTTTGATGCAATTTGCACATCCAATCATTTGCATAGAATTTCGTAAAAGCCAAATAAAAAGCTAACTTTAATTTCTAGAGGTCAAGACCACGTGGCCTAATGGATAAGGCGTCTGACTTCGGATCAGAAGATTGAGGGTTCAAGTCCCTTCGTGGTTGAGTCATTTCTCCTGACAATGTTAATGACACAGGCAGTGCTCCACTCTACCTCTGTCCACTTTAAACTGAGATTTCAATTTCTTCACTGTCATGTATTGGATTGATCTACATTCTGGAAAGTGTCTGCAAACCCACTTGAAAAGAATGTTCTGCTTTTTTAAAGTCATGGATCACATGATTTTTACGTGTCCTTTCTCAATGTTTTTCTACTTTGTTCAGTTATTAGTTTCAGCAACTCAGCAGGATTTTTATTATAACCAAAAAACTCATGGAAATCAAGGGGGATCCATTGAAAATTGAATGGATGATTAGCTTGTAGAGAGGGTAGATGGTGGGATGAAAGATTGAACTGCTTGAAAGATTGATACATGATTGGAGGAAAGAAATGACGAGGGCAAATCCTCAACAGTCTAGACCAATAGGAAGTCATGCTGAAACTATTAGACGTGAAGTTCAGTTGGATTTTGAATTCAAATGTGATATGGTGGAACTAGCTTTTGTGGCATTTGGATTAGTTTGATGCAATTTGCACATCCAATCATTTGCATAGAAATTCGTAAAAGCCAAATAAATAGCTAACTTTAAATTCCTGAGGTAAAGACCATGTGGCCTAATGGATAAGGCGTCTGACTTCGGATCAGATGATTGAGGGTTCAAGTCCCTTCGTGGTTGAGTCAATACTTCTGACACAAGCAGCGCACCACTCTACCTCTGTCCACTTTAAACTGAGATTTCAATTTCTTCACTGTCATGTATTGGAATCAATCTACATTCTGGAAAGTGTCTGCAAACCCACTTGAAAAGAATGTTCTACTTTTTTAAAAACTTGGATCACATGATTTTTACGTGTCCTTTATGTTTTTCTACTTTGATCAGTTATTAGTTTCAGCAACTCAGCAGGATTTTTATTATAACCAAAAAAACTCATGGAAATCAAGGGGGATCCATTGAAAATTGAATGGATGATTAGCTTGTAGAGAGGGTAGATGGTGGGATGAAAGATTGAACTGCTTGAAAGATTGATACATGATTGGAGGAAAGAAATGACAACGCGGGCAAATCCTCAACAGTCTAGACCAATAGGAAGTCATGCTGAAACTATTAGACGTGAAGTTCAGTTGGATTATGAATTCAAATGTGATATAGTGGAACTAGCTTTTGTGGCATTTGGATTAGTTTGATGCAATTTGCACATCCAATCATTTGCATAGAATTTCGTAAAAGCCAAATAAAAAGCTAACTTTAATTTCTAGAGGTCAAGACCACGTGGCCTAATGGATAAGGCGTCTGACTTCGGATCTGAAGATTGAGGGTTCAAGTCCCTTCGTGGTTGAGTCAATCCTCCTGACAATGTTAATGACACAAGCGGCGCACCACTCTACCTCTGTCCACTTTAAACTGAGATTTCAATTACTTCACTGTCATGTATTGGAATCAATCTATATTCTGGAAAGTGTCTGAAATCCCACTTGAAAAGAATGTTCTGCTTTTTTAAAGTCTTGGATCACATGATTTTTACGTGTCCTTTATGTTTTTCTACTTTGATCAGTTATTAGTTTCAGCAACTCAGCAGGATTTTTATTATAACCAAAAAACTCATGGAAATCAAGGGGGATCCATTGAAAATTGAATGGATGATTAGCTTGTAGAGAGGGTAGATGGTGGGATGAAAGATTGAACTGCTTGAAAGATTGATACATGATTGGAGGAAAGAAATGACAACGAGGGCAAATCCTCAACAGTCTAGACCAATAGGAAGTCATGCTGAAACTATGAGACGTGAAGTTCAGTTGGATTTTGAATTCAAATGTGATATGGTGGAACTAGCTTTTGTGGCATTTGGATTAGTTTGATGCAATTTGCACATCCAATCATTTGCATAGAAATTCGTAAAAGCCAAATAAAAAGCAAACTTTAACTTCTAGAGGTAAAGACCACGTGGCCTAATGGATAAGGCGTCTGACTTCGGATCAGAAGATTGAGGGTTCAAGTCCCTTCGTGGTTGAGTCAATCCTCCTGACAATGTTAATAACACAAGCAGTGATTACTCTACCTCTGTCAACTTTAAACTGAGATTTCAATTTCTTCACTGTCATGTATTGGAATCAATCTACATTCTGGAAAGTGTCTGCAAACACACTTGAAAAGAATGTTCTGCTTTTTTAAAGTCTTGGATCACATGATTTTTACGTGTCCTTTATGTTTTTCTACTTTGATCAGTTAGTAGTTTCAGCAACTCAGCAGGATTTTTATTATAACCAAAAAAACTCATGGAAATCAAGGGGGATCCATTGAAAATTGAATGGATGATTAGCTTGTAGAGAGGGTAGATGGTGGGATGAAAGATTGAACTGCTTGAAAGATTGATACATGATTGGAGGAAAGAAATGACAACGCGGGCAAATCCTCAACAGTCTAGACCAATAGGAAGTCATGCTGAAACTATTAGACGTGAAGTTCAGTTGGATTTTGAATTCAAATGTGATATGGTGGAACTAGCTTTTGTGGCATTTGGATTAGTTTGATGCAATTTGCACATCCAATCATTTGCATAGAAATTCGTAAAAGCCAAATAAATAGCTAACTTTAAATTCCTGAGGTAAAGACCACGTGGCCTAATGGATAAGGCGTCTGACTTCGGATCAGAAGATTGAGGGTTCAAGTCCCTTCGTGGTTGAGTCAATCCTTCTGACACAAGCAGCGCACCACTCTACCTCTGTCCACTTTAAACTGAGATTTCAATTTCTTCACTGTCATGTATTGGAATCAATCTACATTCTGGAAAGTGTCTGCAAACCCACTTGAAAAGAATGTTCTACTTTTTTAAAAACTTGGATCACATGATTTTTACGTGTCCTTTATGTTTTTCTACTTTGATCAGTTATTAGTTTCAGCAACTCAGCAGGATTTTTATTATAACTAGGGATGAGTACCGAATTCGGTACTTTTTAAGGTACCGACCGAATTCCACAGTACCGACCGAGCACCGATTCACGTCATTTCAAACGGTGCCTCGTTTCGGTACCCGTCCTTCATAACGAGAACTTGCCAAGACAGTAGCGCATGCGCAAGAGCGTTATGTCGCCGGTCCCTGGGAGCTAGTTGTAAACAGAGCAGCATGGTAGAAAGAACGCACGCTAAAACTTGGGTCCACTTCACTAAATGTGATGGGTAACTGGGTGATGATGAAACCAGCGACAGACAATGATCTAAGTGAGACATCCTCATCTTAATCTTCTCCGGTAGGTAAATAAAATGTTTAAGATAACGTTACCTTGATATGTTAGCTTCCGTTTCGCTAATGGTGCGTTCGCTTTCACCTCGGAACTCCGAATTTCCGACTAGATGAACATGAACGCGCTCTAAAGTTTGGCTTCACTTTACTAAATGCGACGGGTGATTGGGTGAAGGTAAAACCATTGACAACGATTTAAGTGTGAGGCATCATCGTTTAAATCTGCTCCAGCAGCTAAATAAACTGTTAAAGATAACGTTAGCTTGATATGTTAGCTTCCATTGCCACCGTTATCAGCTAATGGTGCGTTCGCTTTCTCCTCGGAAATTCTAACTTCCCAGTAGGAAAAATCAAATGAAAAAGGACGCGTCGGTAAAAGGAATGAAGATAAACAGTAAATTTAGTTCACAGTAAAGATGTTTGCTTCAGTTTAATTATCAGCTTATAAAACTACAAGGACGATGTTAAAATACAAACAGTTGTATGTTATTTATCGTGATATTTATCAAATATTGTTATAAATTGAGAAAAATATATATTTAATTATAAAAGAGAATTAAAATAATAAACACTCAAAAGTATCGAAAATTGGTACCGTTAAGTACCGGTATCGATTCGTAGGTACCGGGAATTAGTACCGGATCGATTCAAATGTCAAAGGTACCCATCCCTAATTATAACCAAAAAAACTCATGGAAATCAAGGGGGATCCATTGAAAATTGAATGGATGATTAGCTTGTAGAGAGGGTAGATGGTGGGATGAAAGATTGAACTGCTTGAAAGATTGATACATGATTGGAGGAAAGAAATGACAACGCGGGCAAATCCTCAACAGTCTAGACCAATAGGAAGTCATGCTGAAACTATTAGACGTGAAGTTCAGTTGGATTATGAATTCAAATGTGATATGGTGGAACTAGCTTTTGTGGCATTTGGATTAGTTTGATGCTATTTGCACATCCAATCATTTGCATAGAATTTCGTAAAAGCCAAATAAAAAGCTAACTTTAATTTCTAGAGGTCAAGACCACGTGGCCTAATGGATAAGGCGTCTGACTTCGGATCTGAAGATTGAGGGTTCAAGTCCCTTCGTGGTTGAGTCAATCCTCCTGACAATGATAATGACACAAGCAGCGCACCACTCTACCTCTGTCCACTTTAAACTGAGATTTCAATTACTTCACTGTCATGTATTGGAATCGATCTACATTCTGGAAAGTGTCTGAAATCCCACTTGAAAAGAATGTTCTTCTTTTTTAAAGTCTTGGATCACATGATTTTTACGTGTCCTTTATGTATTTCTACTTTGATCAGTTAGTAGTTTCAGCAACTCAGCAGGATTTTTATTATAACCAAAAAACTCATGAAAATCAAGGGGGATCCATTGAAAATTGAATGGATGATTAGCTTGTAGAGAGGGTAGATGGTGGGATGAAAGATTGAACTGCTTGAAAGATTGATACATGATTGGAGGAAAGAAATGACAACGAGGGCAAATCCTCAACAGTCTAGACCAATAGGAAGTCATGCTGAAACTATGAGACGTGAAGTTCAGTTGGATTTTGAATTCAAATGTGATATGGTGGAACTAGCTTTTGTGGCATTTGGATTAGTTTGATGCAATTTGCACATCCAATCATTTGCATAGAAATTTGTAAAAGCCAAATAAAAAGCAGACTTTAATTTCTAGAGGTAAAGACCACGTGGCCTAATGGATAAGGCGTCTGACTTCGGATCAGAAGATTGAGGGTTCAAGTCCCTTCGTGGTTGAGTCAATCCTCCTGACAATGTTAATATCACAAGCAGTGCACCACTCTACCTCTGTCAACTTTAAACTGAGATTTCAATTTCTTCACTGTCATGTATTGGAATCAATCTACATTCTGGAAAGTGTCTGCAAACACACTTGAAAAGAATGTTCTGCTTTTTTAAAGTCTTGGATCACATGATTTTTACGTGTCCTTTATGTTTTTCTACTTTGATCAGTTAGTAGTTTCAGCAACTCAGCAGGATTTTTATTATAACCAAAAAACTCATGGAAATCAAGGGGGATCCATTGAAAATTGAATGGATGATTAGCTTGTAGAGAGGGTAGATGGTGGGATGAAAGATTGAACTGCTTGAAAGATTGATACATGATTGGAGGAAAGAAATGACAACGAGGGCAAATCCTCAACAGTCTAGACCAATAGGAAGTCATGCTGAAACTATTAGACGTGAAGTTCAGTTGGATTTTGAATTCAAATGTGATATGGTGGAACTAGCTTTTGTGGCATTTGGATTAGTTTGATGCAATTTGCACATCCAATCAGTTGCATAGAAATTCGTAAAAGCCAAATAAATAGCTAACTTTAATTTCCTCAGTTAAAGACCACGTGCCCTGATGGATAAGGTGTCTGACTATGGATCAGAAGATTGAGGGTTCAAGTCCCTTCGTGGTTGAGTCAATCCTTCTGACACAAGCAGCGCAGCACTCTACCTCTGTCCACTTTAAACTGAGATTTCAATTTCTTCACTGTCATGTATTGGAATCAATCTACATTCTGGAAAGTGTCTACAAACCCACTTGAAAAGAATGTTCTGCTTTTTTAAAAACTTGGATCACATGATTTTTACGTGTCCTTTATGTTTTTCTACTTTGATCAGTTATTAGTTTCAGCAACTCAGCAGGATTTTTATTATAACCAAAAAAACTCATGGAAATCAAGGGGGATCCATTGAAAATTGAATGGATGATTAGCTTGTAGAGAGGGTAGATGGTGGGATGAAAGATTGAACTGCTTGAAAGATTGATACATGATTGGAGGAAAGAAATGACAACGCGGGCAAATCCTCAACAGTCTAGACCAATAGGAAGTCATGCTGAAACTATTAGATGTGAAGTTCAGTTGGATTATGAATTCAAATGTGATATGGTGGAACTAGCTTTTGTGGCATTTGGATTAGTTTGATGCAATTTGCACATCCAATCATTTGCATAGAATTTCGTAAAAGCCAAATAAAAAGCTAACTTTAATTTCTAGAGGTCAAGACCATGTGGCCTAATGGATAAGGCGTCTGACTTCGGATCAGAAGATTGAGGGTTCAAGTCCCTTCGTGGTTGAGTCATTTCTCCTGACAATGTTAATGACACAGGCAGTGCTCCACTCTACCTCTGTCCACTTTAAACTGAGATTTCAATTTCTTCACTGTCATGTATTGGATTGATCTACATTCTGGAAAGTGTCTGCAAACCCACTTGAAAAGAATGTTCTGCTTTTTTAAAGTCATGGATCACATGATTTTTACGTGTCCTTTCTCAATGTTTTTCTACTTTGTTCAGTTATTAGTTTCAGCAACTCAGCAGGATTTTTATTATAACCAAAAAACTCATGGAAATCAAGGGGGATCCATTGAAAATTGAATGGATGATTAGCTTGTAGAGAGGGTAGATGGTGGGATGAAAGATTGAACTGCTTGAAAGATTGATACATGATTGGAGGAAAGAAATGACGAGGGCAAATCCTCAACAGTCTAGACCAATAGGAAGTCATGCTGAAACTATTAGACGTGAAGTTCAGTTGGATTTTGAATTCAAATGTGATATGGTGGAACTAGCTTTTGTGGCATTTGGATTAGTTTGATGCAATTTGCACATCCAATCATTTGCATAGAAATTCGTAAAAGCCAAATAAATAGCTAACTTTAAATTCCTGAGGTAAAGACCATGTGGCCTAATGGATAAGGCGTCTGACTTCGGATCAGATGATTGAGGGTTCAAGTCCCTTCGTGGTTGAGTCAATACTTCTGACACAAGCAGCGCACCACTCTACCTCTGTCCACTTTAAACTGAGATTTCAATTTCTTCACTGTCATGTATTGGAATCAATCTACATTCTGGAAAGTGTCTGCAAACCCACTTGAAAAGAATGTTCTACTTTTTTAAAAACTTGGATCACATGATTTTTACGTGTCCTTTATGTTTTTCTACTTTGATCAGTTATTAGTTTCAGCAACTCAGCAGGATTTTTATTATAACCAAAAAAACTCATGGAAATCAAGGGGGATCCATTGAAAATTGAATGGATGATTAGCTTGTAGAGAGGGTAGATGGTGGGATGAAAGATTGAACTGCTTGAAAGATTGATACATGATTGGAGGAAAGAAATGACAACGCGGGCAAATCCTCAACAGTCTAGACCAATAGGAAGTCATGCTGAAACTATTAGACGTGAAGTTCAGTTGGATTATGAATTCAAATGTGATATAGTGGAACTAGCTTTTGTGGCATTTGGATTAGTTTGATGCAATTTGCACATCCAATCATTTGCATAGAATTTCGTAAAAGCCAAATAAAAAGCTAACTTTAATTTCTAGAGGTCAAGACCACGTGGCCTAATGGATAAGGCGTCTGACTTCGGATCTGAAGATTGAGGGTTCAAGTCCCTTCGTGGTTGAGTCAATCCTCCTGACAATGTTAATGACACAAGCGGCGCACCACTCTACCTCTGTCCACTTTAAACTGAGATTTCAATTACTTCACTGTCATGTATTGGAATCGATCTATATTCTGGAAAGTGTCTGAAATCCCACTTGAAAAGAATGTTCTGCTTTTTTAAAGTCTTGGATCACATGATTTTTACGTGTCCTTTATGTTTTTCTACTTTGATCAGTTATTAGTTTCAGCAACTCAGCAGGATTTTTATTATAACCAAAAAACTCATGGAAATCAAGGGGGATCCATTGAAAATTGAATGGATGATTACCTTGTAGAGAGGGTAGATGGTGGGATGAAAGATTGAACTGCTTGAAAGATTGATACATGATTGGAGGAAAGAAATGACAACGAGGGCAAATCCTCAACAGTCTAGACCAATAGGAAGTCATGCTGAAACTATGAGACGTGAAGTTCAGTTGGATTTTGAATTCAAATGTGATATGGTGGAACTAGCTTTTGTGGCATTTGGATTAGTTTGATGCAATTTGCACATCCAATCATTTGCATAGAATTTCGTAAAAGCCAAATAAAAAGCTAACTTTAATTTCTAGAGGTCAAGACCACGTGGCCTAATGGATAAGGCGTCTGACTTCGGATCAGAAGATTGAGGGTTCAAGTCCCTTCGTGGTTGAGTCATTTCTCCTGACAATGTTAATGACACAGGCAGTGCACCACTCTACCTCTGTCCACTTTAAACTGAGATTTCAATTTCTTCACTGTCATGTATTGGAATCAATCTACATTCTGGAAAGTGTCTGCAAACCCACTTGAAAAGAATGTTCTACTTTTTTAAAAACTTGGATCACATGATTTTTACGTGTCCTTTATGTTTTTCTACTTTGATCAGTTATTAGTTTCAGCAACTCAGCAGGATTTTTATTATAACTAGGGATGAGTACCGAATTCGGTACTTTTTAAGGTACCGACCGAATTCCACAGTACCGACCGAGCACCGATTCACGTCATTTCAAACGGTGCCTCGTTTCGGTACCCGTCCTTCATAACGAGAACTTGCCAAGACAGTAGCGCATGCGCAAGAGCGTTATGTCGCCGGTCCCTGGGAGCTAGTTGTAAACAGAGCAGCATGGTAGAAAGAACGCACGCTAAAACTTGGGTCCACTTCACTAAATGTGATGGGTAACTGGGTGATGATGAAACCAGCGACAGACAATGATCTAAGTGAGACATCCTCATCTTAATCTTCTCCGGTAGGTAAATAAAATGTTTAAGATAACGTTACCTTGATATGTTAGCTTCCGTTTCGCTAATGGTGCGTTCGCTTTCACCTCGGAACTCCGAATTTCCGACTAGATGAACATGAACGCGCTCTAAAGTTTGGCTTCACTTTACTAAATGCGACGGGTGATTGGGTGAAGGTAAAACCATTGACAACGATTTAAGTGTGAGGCATCATCGTTTAAATCTGCTCCAGCAGCTAAATAAACTGTTAAAGATAACGTTAGCTTGATATGTTAGCTTCCATTGCCACCGTTATCAGCTAATGGTGCGTTCGCTTTCTCCTCGGAAATTCTAACTTCCCAGTAGGAAAAATCAAATGAAAAAGGACGCGTCGGTAAAAGGAATGAAGATAAACAGTAAATTTAGTTCACAGTAAAGATGTTTGCTTCAGTTTAATTATCAGCTTATAAAACTACAAGGACGATGTTAAAATACAAACAGTTGTATGTTATTTATCGTGATATTTATCAAATATTGTTATAAATTGAGAAAAATATATATTTAATTATAAAAGAGAATTAAAATAATAAACACTCAAAAGTATCGAAAATTGGTACCGTTAAGTACCGGTATCGATTCGTAGGTACCGGGAATTAGTACCGGATCGATTCAAATGTCAAAGGTACCCATCCCTAATTATAACCAAAAAAACTCATGGAAATCAAGGGGGATCCATTGAAAATTGAATGGATGATTAGCTTGTAGAGAGGGTAGATGGTGGGATGAAAGATTGAACTGCTTGAAAGATTGATACATGATTGGAGGAAAGAAATGACAACGCGGGCAAATCCTCAACAGTCTAGACCAATAGGAAGTCATGCTGAAACTATTAGACGTGAAGTTCAGTTGGATTATGAATTCAAATGTGATATGGTGGAACTAGCTTTTGTGGCATTTGGATTAGTTTGATGCTATTTGCACATCCAATCATTTGCATAGAATTTCGTAAAAGCCAAATAAAAAGCTAACTTTAATTTCTAGAGGTCAAGACCACGTGGCCTAATGGATAAGGCGTCTGACTTCGGATCTGAAGATTGAGGGTTCAAGTCCCTTCGTGGTTGAGTCAATCCTCCTGACAATGATAATGACACAAGCAGCGCACCACTCTACCTCTGTCCACTTTAAACTGAGATTTCAATTACTTCACTGTCATGTATTGGAATCGATCTACATTCTGGAAAGTGTCTGAAATCCCACTTGAAAAGAATGTTCTTCTTTTTTAAAGTCTTGGATCACATGATTTTTACGTGTCCTTTATGTATTTCTACTTTGATCAGTTAGTAGTTTCAGCAACTCAGCAGGATTTTTATTATAACCAAAAAACTCATGAAAATCAAGGGGGATCCATTGAAAATTGAATGGATGATTAGCTTGTAGAGAGGGTAGATGGTGGGATGAAAGATTGAACTGCTTGAAAGATTGATACATGATTGGAGGAAAGAAATGACAACGAGGGCAAATCCTCAACAGTCTAGACCAATAGGAAGTCATGCTGAAACTATGAGACGTGAAGTTCAGTTGGATTTTGAATTCAAATGTGATATGGTGGAACTAGCTTTTGTGGCATTTGGATTAGTTTGATGCAATTTGCACATCCAATCATTTGCATAGAAATTTGTAAAAGCCAAATAAAAAGCAGACTTTAATTTCTAGAGGTAAAGACCACGTGGCCTAATGGATAAGGCGTCTGACTTCGGATTAGAAGATTGAGGGTTCAAGTCCCTTCGTGGTTGAGTCAATTCTCCTGACAATGTTAATATCACAAGCAGTGCACCACTCTACCTCTGTCAACTTTAAACTGAGATTTCAATTTCTTCACTGTCATGTATTGGAATCAATCTACATTCTGGAAAGTGTCTGCAAACACACTTGAAAAGAATGTTCTGCTTTTTTAAAGTCTTGGATCACATGATTTTTACGTGTCCTTTATGTTTTTCTACTTTGATCAGTTAGTAGTTTCAGCAACTCAGCAGGATTTTTATTATAACCAAAAAACTCATGGAAATCAAGGGGGATCCATTGAAAATTGAATGGATGATTAGCTTGTAGAGAGGGTAGATGGTGGGATGAAAGATTGAACTGCTTGAAAGATTGATACATGATTGGAGGAAAGAAATGACAACGAGGGCAAATCCTCAACAGTCTAGACCAATAGGAAGTCATGCTGAAACTATTAGACGTGAAGTTCAGTTGGATTTTGAATTCAAATGTGATATGGTGGAACTAGCTTTTGTGGCATTTGGATTAGTTTGATGCAATTTGCACATCCAATCAGTTGCATAGAAATTCGTAAAAGCCAAATAAATAGCTAACTTTAATTTCCTCAGTTAAAGACCACGTGCCCTGATGGATAAGGTGTCTGACTATGGATCAGAAGATTGAGGGTTCAAGTCCCTTCGTGGTTGAGTCAATCCTTCTGACACAAGCAGCGCAGCACTCTACCTCTGTCCACTTTAAACTGAGATTTCAATTTCTTCACTGTCATGTATTGGAATCAATCTACATTCTGGAAAGTGTCTACAAACCCACTTGAAAAGAATGTTCTGCTTTTTTAAAAACTTGGATCACATGATTTTTACGTGTCCTTTATGTTTTTCTACTTTGATCAGTTATTAGTTTCAGCAACTCAGCAGGATTTTTATTATAACCAAAAAAACTCATGGAAATCAAGGGGGATCCATTGAAAATTGAATGGATGATTAGCTTGTAGAGAGGGTAGATGGTGGGATGAAAGATTGAACTGCTTGAAAGATTGATACATGATTGGAGGAAAGAAATGACAACGCGGGCAAATCCTCAACAGTCTAGACCAATAGGAAGTCATGCTGAAACTATTAGATGTGAAGTTCAGTTGGATTATGAATTCAAATGTGATATGGTGGAACTAGCTTTTGTGGCATTTGGATTAGTTTGATGCAATTTGCACATCCAATCATTTGCATAGAATTTCGTAAAAGCCAAATAAAAAGCTAACTTTAATTTCTAGAGGTCAAGACCATGTGGCCTAATGGATAAGGCGTCTGACTTCGGATCAGAAGATTGAGGGTTCAAGTCCCTTCGTGGTTGAGTCATTTCTCCTGACAATGTTAATGACACAGGCAGTGCTCCACTCTACCTCTGTCCACTTTAAACTGAGATTTCAATTTCTTCACTGTCATGTATTGGATTGATCTACATTCTGGAAAGTGTCTGCAAACCCACTTGAAAAGAATGTTCTGCTTTTTTAAAGTCATGGATCACATGATTTTTACGTGTCCTTTCTCAATGTTTTTCTACTTTGTTCAGTTATTAGTTTCAGCAACTCAGCAGGATTTTTATTATAACCAAAAAACTCATGGAAATCAAGGGGGATCCATTGAAAATTGAATGGATGATTAGCTTGTAGAGAGGGTAGATGGTGGGATGAAAGATTGAACTGCTTGAAAGATTGATACATGATTGGAGGAAAGAAATGACGAGGGCAAATCCTCAACAGTCTAGACCAATAGGAAGTCATGCTGAAACTATTAGACGTGAAGTTCAGTTGGATTTTGAATTCAAATGTGATATGGTGGAACTAGCTTTTGTGGCATTTGGATTAGTTTGATGCAATTTGCACATCCAATCATTTGCATAGAAATTCGTAAAAGCCAAATAAATAGCTAACTTTAAATTCCTGAGGTAAAGACCATGTGGCCTAATGGATAAGGCGTCTGACTTCGGATCAGATGATTGAGGGTTCAAGTCCCTTCGTGGTTGAGTCAATACTTCTGACACAAGCAGCGCACCACTCTACCTCTGTCCACTTTAAACTGAGATTTCAATTTCTTCACTGTCATGTATTGGAATCAATCTACATTCTGGAAAGTGTCTGCAAACCCACTTGAAAAGAATGTTCTACTTTTTTAAAAACTTGGATCACATGATTTTTACGTGTCCTTTATGTTTTTCTACTTTGATCAGTTATTAGTTTCAGCAACTCAGCAGGATTTTTATTATAACCAAAAAAACTCATGGAAATCAAGGGGGATCCATTGAAAATTGAATGGATGATTAGCTTGTAGAGAGGGTAGATGGTGGGATGAAAGATTGAACTGCTTGAAAGATTGATACATGATTGGAGGAAAGAAATGACAACGCGGGCAAATCCTCAACAGTCTAGACCAATAGGAAGTCATGCTGAAACTATTAGACGTGAAGTTCAGTTGGATTATGAATTCAAATGTGATATAGTGGAACTAGCTTTTGTGGCATTTGGATTAGTTTGATGCAATTTGCACATCCAATCATTTGCATAGAATTTCGTAAAAGCCAAATAAAAAGCTAACTTTAATTTCTAGAGGTCAAGACCACGTGGCCTAATGGATAAGGCGTCTGACTTCGGATCTGAAGATTGAGGGTTCAAGTCCCTTCGTGGTTGAGTCAATCCTCCTGACAATGTTAATGACACAAGCGGCGCACCACTCTACCTCTGTCCACTTTAAACTGAGATTTCAATTACTTCACTGTCATGTATTGGAATCGATCTATATTCTGGAAAGTGTCTGAAATCCCACTTGAAAAGAATGTTCTGCTTTTTTAAAGTCTTGGATCACATGATTTTTACGTGTCCTTTATGTTTTTCTACTTTGATCAGTTATTAGTTTCAGCAACTCAGCAGGATTTTTATTATAACCAAAAAACTCATGGAAATCAAGGGGGATCCATTGAAAATTGAATGGATGATTACCTTGTAGAGAGGGTAGATGGTGGGATGAAAGATTGAACTGCTTGAAAGATTGATACATGATTGGAGGAAAGAAATGACAACGAGGGCAAATCCTCAACAGTCTAGACCAATAGGAAGTCATGCTGAAACTATGAGACGTGAAGTTCAGTTGGATTTTGAATTCAAATGTGATATGGTGGAACTAGCTTTTGTGGCATTTGGATTAGTTTGATGCAATTTGCACATCCAATCATTTGCATAGAATTTCGTAAAAGCCAAATAAAAAGCTAACTTTAATTTCTAGAGGTCAAGACCACGTGGCCTAATGGATAAGGCGTCTGACTTCGGATCAGAAGATTGAGGGTTCAAGTCCCTTCGTGGTTGAGTCATTTCTCCTGACAATGTTAATGACACAGGCAGTGCACCACTCTACCTCTGTCCACTTTAAACTGAGATTTCAATTTCTTCACTGTCATGTATTGGATTGATCTACATTCTGGAAAGTGTCTGCAAACCTACTTGAAAAGAAT